>NW_028258621.1:0-109550 GCF_982586985.1 Callionymus lyra
ATTTCTGGCTGTTTTCATTTGCCTGTGTGTGTAGCTTAGTCTGTGATATAGAAAACAGTTTCTGTCAAAGCTTTCATTAATCTCATAAATGGCTGATCAGTTAAACATCAGCCAGGTTTGAGGATGTACTTCACTCCACAGCCGTCAGTGTTGCTTGTTCTTTCACTGCCCTTTTTGTGAGGTCACCAAATTCAGACCAGCACAGATGGACAAAACCCAACAGCACATACAAAGCCACTTGAGAAAGGCAATCATCATGGAGGTGTGTACAGTATATGTTTAGTTAGTTCCTCGTATATTGCATCATAAAAGTCTAACCGTTTACATTTTTATGTTTGACAGACTATCCGATACACAGATGTGGGCTGCAGACCAGAACCTCACGTCCATTGTCATGTGCGTGTCAATGTGTGTCAATGCGCGCGTGTGTCAATGTGCGTCAATGCTTGCGCGCGTGTCAATGTGCGTCAATGCTTGCGTGCGTGTCAATGCGTGTGCGTGTGTCAATATGCTTGCGCGCGTGTCAATGTGCGTCAATGCTTGCGCGCGTGTCAATGTGCGTCAATGCGCGCGTGCGTGTCAATGTGCGTCAATGCGCCCGTGCGTGTCAATGCGTGTGCGTGCGTCAATATGCGCGCGAGTGTCAATGTGCGTCAATGCTTGCGCGCGTGTCAATGTGCGTCAATGCTTGCGCGTGTGTCAATGTGCGTCAATGCTTGCGCGTGTCAACACACAACACACGCACGCACACATTAAACAAATGCGCACACCCACATTAAACAAACGCGCACGCACACATAAAACACACGCATGCATACACAGACATGCACTGACAAACGCACACACACACGGTGACATGCAAACATAAAACACACGCACGCACGCACACATAAAACAAACGCGGGTTTTATAGGTTTGTTTGTGATGTGTAGTTATGCGTTTGTGTGCATGTCATTGGTGTGTGTGCGCATGTGTCAGTGTGTGTCTGCGTGTGCGTGCGTGTGTGTGTTTTATGTGTGCATGTCACCGTGTGTGTGCGTGTGTCAGTGCATGTCTGTGTGTGCATGCGTGTGTTTTGTGTGCGTCCGCGTTTGTTTTATGTGTGCGTGCGTGCGTGTGTTTTATGTGTGCATGTCACATGAAACAAATGCGCGCACGCACACATAAAACAAATGCGCGCATGCACACATAAAACAAATGCGCGCATGCACACATAAAACAAATGCGCGCATGCACACATAACACAAATGCGCGCACGTCACATAAAACAAATGCGCGCACGCACACATAAAACAAATGCGCGCACGCACATATTAAAGAAATGCGCACGCGCACACAAAACAAATGCGCAAGAGCACACAAAACAAATGCGCGCGCACAGATAAAACAAATGCACACGCACACAACACACGCACGCACACATTAAACAAATGCGCACACCCACATAAAACAAACGCGCACGCACACATAAAACACACGCATGCATACACAGACATGCACTGACAAACGCACACACACACGGTGACATGCAAACATAAAACACACGCACGCACGCACACATAAAACAAACGCGGGTTTTATAGGTTTGTTTGTGATGTGTAGTTATGCGTTTGTGTGCATGTCATTGGTGTGTGTGCGCATGTGTCAGTGTGTGTCTGCGTGTGCGTGCGTGTGTGTGTTTTATGTGTGCATGTCACCGTGTGTGTGCGTGTGTCAGTGCATGTCTGTGTGTGCATGCGTGTGTTTTGTGTGCGTCCGCGTTTGTTTTATGTGTGCGTGCGTGCGTGTGTTTTATGTGTGCATGTCACATGAAACAAATGCGCGCACGCACACATAAAACAAATGCGCGCATGCACACATAAAACAAATGCGCGCATGCACACATAAAACAAATGCGCGCATGCACACATAACACAAATGCGCGCACGTCACATAAAACAAATGCGCGCACGCACACATAAAACAAATGCGCGCACGCACATATTAAAGAAATGCGCACGCGCACACAAAACAAATGCGCAAGAGCACACAAAACAAATGCGCGCGCACAGATAAAACAAATGCACACGCACACAACACACGCACGCACACATTAAACAAATGCGCACACCCACATAAAACAAACGCGCACGCACACATAAAACACACGCATGCATACACAGACATGCACTGACAAACGCACACACACACGGTGACATGCAAACATAAAACACACGCACGCACGCACACATAAAACAAACGCGGGTTTTATAGGTTTGTTTGTGATGTGTAGTTATGCGTTTGTGTGCATGTCATTGGTGTGTGTGCGCATGTGTCAGTGTGTGTCTGCGTGTGCGTGCGTGTGTGTGTTTTATGTGTGCATGTCACCGTGTGTGTGCGTGTGTCAGTGCATGTCTGTGTGTGCATGCGTGTGTTTTGTGTGCGTCCGCGTTTGTTTTATGTGTGCGTGCGTGCGTGTGTTTTATGTGTGCATGTCACATGAAACAAATGCGCGCACGCACACATAAAACAAATGCGCGCATGCACACATAAAACAAATGCGCGCATGCACACATAAAACAAATGCGCGCATGCACACATAAAGCAAATGCGCGCATGCACACATAAAACAAATGCGCGCACGTCACATAAAACAAATGCGCGCACGCACACATAAAACAAATGCGCGCACGCACATATTAAAGAAATGCGCACGCGCACACAAAACAAATGCGCAAGAGCACACAAAACAAATGCGCGCGCACAGATAAAACAAATGCACACGCACACAACACACGCACGCACACATTAAACAAATGCGCACACCCACATAAAACAAACGCGCACGCACACATAAAACACACGCATGCATACACAGACATGCACTGACAAACGCACACACACACGGTGACATGCAAACATAAAACACACGCACGCACGCACACATAAAACAAACGCGGGTTTTATAGGTTTGTTTGTGATGTGTAGTTATGCGTTTGTGTGCATGTCATTGGTGTGTGTGCGCATGTGTCAGTGTGTGTCTGCGTGTGCGTGCGTGTGTGTGTTTTATGTGTGCATGTCACCGTGTGTGTGCGTGTGTCAGTGCATGTCTGTGTGTGCATGCGTGTGTTTTGTGTGCGTCCGCGTTTGTTTTATGTGTGCGTGCGTGCGTGTGTTTTATGTGTGCATGTCACATGAAACAAATGCGCGCACGCACACATAAAACAAATGCGCGCATGCACACATAAAACAAATGCGCGCATGCACACATAAAACAAATGCGCGCATGCACACATAAAGCAAATGCGCGCATGCACACATAAAACAAATGCGCGCACGTCACATAAAACAAATGCGCGCACGCACACATAAAACAAATGCGCGCACGCACATATTAAAGAAATGCGCACGCGCACACAAAACAAATGCGCAAGAGCACACAAAACAAATGCGCGCGCACAGATAAAACAAATGCACACGCACACAACACACGCACGCACACATTAAACAAATGCGCACACCCACATAAAACAAACGCGCACGCACACATAAAACACACGCATGCATACACAGACATGCACTGACAAACGCACACACACACGGTGACATGCAAACATAAAACACACGCACGCACGCACACATAAAACAAACGCGGATTTTATAGGTTTGTTTGTGATCTGTAGTTATGCGTTTGTGTGCATGTCATTGGTGTGTGTGCGCATGTGTCAGTGTGTGTCTGCGTGTGCGTGCGTGTGTGTGTTTTATGTGTGCATGTCACCGTGTGTGTGCGTGTGTCAGTGCATGTCTGTGTGTGCATGCGTGTGTGTTTTATGTGTGCATGTCACTGTGTGTGTGCGTGTGTCAGTGCATGTCTGTGTGTGCATGCGTGTGTTTTGTGTGCGTCCGCGTTTGTTTTATGTGTGCGTGCGTGCGTGTGTTTTATGTGTGCATGTCACATGAAACAAATGCGCGCACGCACACAAAACAAATGCGCGCATGCACACATAAAACAAATGCGCGCATGCACACATAAAACAAATGCGCGCGCGCGCACACAAAACACACGGATGCACACACAGACATGCACTGACACACGCACACACACACGGTGACATGCACACATAAAACAAACGCGGACGCACACAAAACAATGTGCGTCAATGCTTGCGCGTGTCAACACACAACACACGCACGCACACATTAAACAAATGCGCACACCCACATTAAACAAACGCGCACGCACACATAAAACACACGCATGCATACACAGACATGCACTGACAAACGCACACACACACGGTGACATGCAAACATAAAACACACGCACGCACGCACACATAATGCGTGTGTTTTGTGTGCGTCCGCGTTTGTTTTATGTGTGCGTGCGTGCGTGTGTTTTATGTGTGCATGTCACATGAAACAAATGCGCGCACGCACACATAAAACAAATGCGCGCATGCACACATAAAACAAATGCGCGCATGCACACATAAAACAAATGCGCGCGCGCGCACACAAAACACACGGATGCACACACAGACATGCACTGACACACGCACACACACACGGTGACATGCACACATAAAACAAACGCGGACGCACACAAAACAAACGCGCACGCACACATAAAACACACGCATGCATACATAGACATGCACTGACAAACGCACACACACACGGTGACATGCAAACATAAAACACACGCACGCACGAACACATAAAACAAACGCGGATTTTTTTTAGAATAGAATAGAATAGAAAAGCTTTATTCATCCCCAGAGGGGAAACACACTTTCACAACAGCGCAGATTAAAAAAAATATATATAGGTTTGTTTGTGATGTGTAGTTATGCGTTTGTGTGCATGTCACTGGTGTGTGTGCGCATGTGTCAGTGTGTGTCTGCGTGTGCGTGCGTGTGTGTGTTTTATGTGTGCATGTCACCGTGTGTGTGTGCGTGTGTCAGTGCATGTCTGTGTGTGCATGCGTGTGTTTAATGTGTGCGTGCGCGTTTGTTTTGTGTGCGTCCGCGTTTGTATTATGTGTGCGTGCGTGCGTGTGTTTATGTGTGCATGTCACCGTGTGTGTGGGCGTGTGTCAGTGCATGTCTGTGTGTGCATGCGTGTGTTTTAGGTGTGCGTGCGCGTTTCTTTGATGTGTGCGTCCGCGTTTGTTTTATGTGTGCGTGCGTGCGTGTGTTTTATGTTTGCATGTCACCGTGTGTGTGTGCGTTTGTCAGTGCATGTCCGTGTACGCATGCGTGTGTTTTATGTGTGCGTGCGCGTTTGTTTTATGTGGGTGTGCGCATTTGTTTAATGTGTGCGTTCGTGCACAGTAAATTTCCAAGTGTCAAAAAGGAAGTGTTAATGTATTTTAACTATTTCATAGACTGGTTTAACTCTTCCAGATGTAACACAACAACAACAGGTGTAAAACGTGGCTCCTCCCCCTGCAGTGCTGTTGTCAATATCCAGAGTTAAAACCCAGGTGTTATTTATTCAGTGTAAAAAGTGAATGAACACTGTCAAGGGTCAATTTAACAATATTCAGTGTTAATATCTTAATATGCTCCGCCCATTTCAAATGATCCAGAAGTTTCTAGAGTAATTGGACCTCATGGACCACCGCCATGTTTCCATTGGTAAAGACTGTGGTAAGTCTCTCCATCTGCTGACTTATATTTAAATGAATTAAACGATTTATACAATTGTATTCACCGTGACTGTACTACCATTCGCTTTTTAGACTTCTAATGTAGATGAATTGCTATGTGGTTCACCAACATTAAGTTACATTCTATTACTTGTAATGCGGTACAGTTAACCTGCGCAGTGAACACCACGTGTAGACACTTGTAACCAATACCACTATGGATTATTGTGTATATTCGGTTTATGGTGCTCGCTCAAAACAACAGATGTATATGCTGTCTGTACATGCGCGCGCCAGTAAGTACGGTAGTTCATTCCCGCGCCACTCCCCCTCTGTCAGGCTTTAGTTTTTAGTAATGTAACCCAGCCGTTTATTTGTCGTTTTATGTTTCAATTATTTTCACTGGAAGTATATAATTAAACCCAGTTGTTATTTTCGTGTTTTATGTTTTATTACTTTTCAATGCATGTATCGCATCAAGACACTGTCGCTTTAAGACGGCCATTGTTTTTTACCTGCGTTCCACGGATGAGACGCGTGGTGTTCAGATGCTTCAGCGGCTCAGAGACTGAGACACGTGTAAGTAAGTAAGTAAGTAAGTAATATTTATTTATATAGCGCTTTTCGAGACCAGGGTCACAAAGCGCTTTAACAATCAAAAACAATACTCAAAACAGTACATACTTCAAAGATCAAGACAACACCGAGAACAACAAGTTCGAGAAATTCAAGGAAAAGCCTGAACAAATAGAAACGTCTTAAGATGTTTCTTAAAGGAGTCAGTAGACTCCATCAAGCGCAAAGAGAGAGGAAGATTGTTCCAAAGCTTAGGAGCAACAGCCTGAAAAGATTTCTCTCCTCTGGTCCTGAGCCGTGTGCGTGGAACCATCAGTAGATTCTGATCCACAGACCTCAGAGACCGAGCTGGGGTGTAAGGCTGGATCAGATCAGTGATGTAAGGAGGAGCCTGACCATGAATAGCTCTGAAAGTAAGAACCAGAATTTTAAAGTTGATCCTGAAAGAAACTGGAAGCCAGTGAAGAGTTTTAAGGATCGGAGAAATGTGAGTTCTCCTACTTGAGCGGGTCAGAATTCTCGCTGCAGAGTTCTGAATCAACTGCAGACGAGACAGCTCCTTCTTGTTAAGACATGAAAACAAACCGTTACAATAGTCCAGACGAGAAGAAACAAACGCATGGATTACAAGCTCCAGATCATGTTGTGACAACATTTTCCTAAGTTTAGAGATTTTTCTCAGTTGAAGGAAACAGTTTCTGGTCAGTTTTCTGCAGTGTTGAACAAGAGACATGTCTTTATCAAATACAACACCCAGGTTTCTCAGGCTCAGTTTGACAGACTGACCTAAGTCACCCAAGTACTGACTCAACCATGGAATCTTATCATCAGGAGCAATCACCAGAGTTTCAGTTTTGTCCACATTAAGCTGTAAAGTGTGCCAACGCTCCTGCAATTTTACTGAATACACTCGCTTATCACTCCTAGGTGAGCCTAAACAATACGTTTATATTATTGTTTATATTGCTGTGTGTAAATGAATGTTGTGTCGAAGCAGCTATTTAAGTTTTTGTGTGAAACTTGAAGCATTGTTTTATAACTTTATTCAAGTGTATATTTTCGATAGTATTTTATATTGTACTGTTTCACTTTGTTTTGAAAGTAAGTTGCACTTTATATTTTGTTATCGCGTGGTGTTCAGATGCTTCAGCGGCTCAGAGTTCACCGCATCTGTTATTTAACACGCCGATTAAACGTTCGTGCTGTTGTATGGTTAACAAGCGTTGAATGTGTTGAAGGTGCCGTAGCTAAGAATCTTGAATATTAATAAAATAAATCGCCTACCATGACCCACCAATATAGCAAACTTTTTATTGGAATATAAATATATTTTCGTCCTTCAAAATAACAAACAAAATACGTGTGTGAGTTACATTATAATTAAAAAAGCTAAGTTTTAGCGAACTAGCTCTCGTGTTAACGCACCACAGAAAGTTACATTACACGCAATGAAACATTATTTCTGAGTCTTAAAGCAATAATGATATCTTACCTCAATAGACGAGTGACGCGCACCTGATTCCGTCAAGTTATGCACAAACGTGAGGATAAAATGCGATCGATCTTTGTCAACAAGTGTGACGTCATCATCCGGAAGTTGCGTATGCGGCAATTTGAAAACTTTTTAGCTGACGCTAAATTTAAACTAAACTTAACTCGGTCTTTATACAAGCACGCATCTACTATTGTATTCATGGCGCTTTTAAACAAACAAGCACAATATCTCATTGTATTCCTGTGGTGTGACGTCACCGCTGCAGGATCAGTTGATTAGCATGTGTGACGTCACCCCTGCAGACTCGCGATTAATGTTGACAAACGTCACGTAGACGCTCATAATCGCAGCTAAATAAAAAGAAAACATATGTCCATAAACGCAATCTCAATGAAAGCTTCTATTTTCATAGAAAAGCGCACCGGATTATAAAGAGGATCAAGCGAAATAGCACAGACTTTATTTTACTCATTCATAAAACAATGTCAACATTATGGAGTTGAAACACCTAAAAATATACAATATAGTCACTTTTACAGGACCTTTTATGCATGTTTTAATCCGCGAGAGCTTCTTGACTTCCGCGATGCGTAAACAATCCAAGCTCCAAAAAATTAAAATTAAGCATTTTTACCGATTTATATTCACTCTGTACCTCCTTAAAGTGGTTTGAGGTCGTTAAGCACAATCAGGATTAGAATCACACTGTTGACATTAAACATTTCAAATGAGCTTCATAGTTGTAGAATTACGGTAGCCAAATGAAACAGCGACACGTCACGTTACCAAGGCAACGAAGAGATGGGCGACGCGTCAAATGTAACCCGGGTCGTTTGAATCCGACGTCGGGGGGTGCTCTGTATAATACTGGGTGACCCGTGCGTGTCAATGCGTGCGCGCGTGTCAATGTGCGTCAATACGTGTGTGTCAATGTGCGTCAATGTGCGTCAATACGTGTGTGTGTGTGTCAATGTGCGTCAATGCGTGCGGGTGTGTCAATGCGTATAGACGTGTGTTTATATGTGTGTACATATATGTGTGTATGTGTATAGACGTGTGTGTGTATATATGTGTGTGTATGTGTATAGACGTGTGTGTGTATATATATGTGTGTATGTGTATAGACGTGTGTGTGTGTATATATGTGTGTGTATAGACGTGTGTGTATATATATGTGTGTATGTGTATAGACGTGTGTGTATATGTGTGTATGTGTATAGACGTGTGTGTGTGTGTGTATATATATATACACGTGTGTGTGTTTATATATGTGTGTATGTGTATAGACGTGTGTGTGTATATATATGTGTGTATATGTGTGTATGTGTATAGACGTGTGTGTGTGTATATGTGTGTATGTGTATAGACGTGTGTGTATATATATGTGTGTATATGTGTGTATGTGTATAGACGTGTGTGTATATATATGTGTGTATGTGTATAGACGTGTGTGTGTATATGTATATGTGTATAGACGTGTGTGTGTGTGTGTGTGTGTATATACTGTATATATATTGTAACGATCCTGTTTGTTCTGTTCATTAATGTTGCGGGCACTTTAAGAAGGTGAGTCTGTGCGCATGCGCAGTTGTTGTTAGAGAGATTTCGCGTTCAACTAGTGGTGTGAAGAACGAGCGGCGTTGGTTGTGGCCGAAACAATAACCTCTCTGTGAGTACAGCGAACAAAGAAACAATATCTGTGCAAGACAACCGTCTGGTCATGTGTGGAGGACCAAACGTTACATTGGTGTCAGAAGCGACTTTTTCGGACCTGCTCCTGAGGCGAAGCTAACGGTTATTAGCAACGAACTTTGCTAACGAACGTCCCCGGTATGTACGGGAAAGTGAAGAGCGAAAGTGAGGAGATGGACGTTGGTGCGAGACGACGGGACCATGCTCAACAGTTAAGAGACGCTGTGTTACAACTCTCAGAAGAAGAATGTGCGTCAATGCGTGCGCCAATGTGCAGCAACTGGGCTTCATCAAGTATCAAACAGATCACACATCACACCTACCATGATTTTGTTCAATGAGATGAAAACTTATTTGATGTTCAATCCAGTGTTCAGGTTGACTTCAGTGCTTATGTTTTAGTAGAAGTGAAGCTGTGGTGCTTTAGTTTAATACATGGACACAGCACTAAACTTTGTTGTTGGTTGTTAGTTGTTTTTTTAGATTTTGGGATCAACCGTCACTTTTTAGTAATGGGAGAATTATTTCTCTGCACTGTGCGAGTCGTCCCAGAGCCATTGTTCAGCCTGAAGCCAATACGTTTTTAGGTTGAAAAGTTTGCCCCCCTGAAAAAATGTAATGCCCCCCCTTAAATGTTTTTCTGCAGCCGGGTCTGTCAGTGTTATACTAGATCCACTCAGTATAAACTGTTGTCAACATTGAAGTCAAATCATCTCCAGAAATGATACTTTGTGATGAAGTCTTAATGTTAAAAGAGACAAATGTAATAATATCTTTAATGAATCAATTCATGTACATTTATATCAAACCTGCTATTCCCTGCATGATGGGATCAGAAACACTAGAATTCTACTTTCTCGGGACGTTTTAGATTTACAACGACGACATCATTAAAAGTGTGAACTGCAGTCACACTGCAAGTTTATGTCCATAATCCTTAGATATTCTCTCCAAATGAGAACAATTTAACAGAAGAGTTTAACATTACCTTGGCTGTAGTCATGCTCTGTAGACAGAAGCTTCACCTGCACAGGTGATCTCATTAGCTCGTCCTGTCTCTCCACCTGCACGCAAAGCAACTTGTACTCTCTGCTGCCCTCTAGTGTTGCTAAAACGATTTATTATGTCCAATAAACAAACCTACAGAAAGACTTAACAGTGTGGGTCTTTCTTTTTATTTCAAGGGTCCCCATTTTATCTCAAACATCAATATAGCTAATATTTAACACTAATTGGTAAATATCAAACATGTATGCTTCATTACAGTTGAAACAATTGTTCTCTGGTAACAAATATTTATCATTAAACATGTGTGTTCATGTATGATCCATGGCACTCATCATGATGGACAAATATGATGGAAAAACATTCTATTAGTGTCAGTACAGTACACGAGGTTGGAAATCAACCACGCATTTGCGCATGCGTTGTCCACCTACAAGGAGGTTTATAACGGTCAGACGCGGAAGAATCTACGAAACTATCACTGATAGATTCTCAAAAATCATCTGATATTAAATGATCTTTTCTCTCAAGGATAAGGATGTTGAAGGAGTGACGTCACAGTGTCCACTGTTGAAGGATAAGGATGTTGAGTGTCCAGCTGGAAGGAGCACAGGTACATGTTGTGGTTTATTAAAGTCTCTTTTCATTTTATTGACATCGGTAAATGTAACGCTAAGTTTAAGTGAAGGTATCAAGACCTGTCGCCCTTCCCAGCTATCTTCTAAATAATCCACGGAGGAAAAATTCAGAAAAAAAAGTCTTATATAGATCCAGAGCGGTCCGTAATAGGAACAAAAAAACAAAACAGGCACTCGGGGCGAAGGCAGGGCACTTCTGGAGATCGGGGTCCCAACAGCAACTAAAACAAAAAGACAAAAGGACTCACTTGAGTAAATAAAAGTGCTGACAACGTCAGGAGTATCCAAAGGATTATCCAGTTGTGATTCAAAGGCGAGGAGCGAGATCGAAAGGACAGCCAACCTGGTCTGGAAACGCAATACTCTGGCGAGTTCTTCCGGGTAGAGACGCTCCTTATCAATGGGAAGAACCCGCCACTCCATCATCCCCAGCCGCGCACCTGCCAGCGTCTGTCACTCAAAACACAGGACACATGAAAACGGAAAACCACCTTCAAAATAAAACAAAAGAACATAAGCATGACACTTGTATGTTGATTCTATCAAATGTATTCTGCCTATTTTAAATGTTGACCTTTTTTCTTATAAGAGTAACTGTCAGGAGTCTTGATGTAAAACGTCACTCAAATGTGTCATTTATTTATTTCTCTCACAGGATTCAGAGTCAATGTTCATTGCACAGAATTTCCATCTCCGTCCTGCACTGTCTGTGATGATGGAACTTACATGGACAAATTGAACCGAGAGAAACATGGTTTCAAGTGTCTCGTCTGTACTGAAGGTAAAGTTTGTTCTTCACTAGAATGATGAGTTGGTCAGTATGTAGATGTGATGTAGAATTTGTTATTGACTAACAGGACTGAGAGAGATCAGATCCTGTACCTTCACAGCAAACACCAAGTGTGAACCTCTGGAGGGTTTTTTCTGTGTGGACGGCTCAGTGGACACATGTGTGGCAGCACAGCAACACTCCACATGTGAACCAGGACAGTTCATCATCAGAGCAGGCGAGTTTCACATCCAACATGTGAAATGCAAGAGTGCAGAAACTATAAGACACACACAATGTTCTTCACAGGAACGTCCTCCACAGACACTGAGTGTGGAACCTGCAGTGAAGGAACATTTTCAAATGGAACGTTCACGTCATGTCAGGATCACAAACAGTGAGTGAAGCTTCACAAATGTTTGCTCCAGATGTTTTCTTCTAAACTGTCTCCACTTGTCTTTGTAGATGTTCAACATATCTACGAGAAGGAACTATTTCTTCTGACTCTGTATGTCGAGAAGGTTTGACACCAGGAGAAGTGGCTGGAATTATTGTTGCTGTGATCGTTCTACTGATCACATGTTCTGTAGTTTATTGGTATAAAAAAAGAAAAAGAGGTAAAAAACAAATGCATTCATAAAAATCACATTATTATATTGATTTGTGTTTATCTGGAGTCATTTCCTTGAATTATTTTTCTCCTTAACCAGATGGAAAAGAGTTCAAGAGAAGAAGGAAGGTATGTAAGAATGTTTTTTAGTCATTTATCAAAGTGATTTAATGTTTAAATGTAATGTTGATTAATTTTGCAAATGTCATCACTTGTACAATTAAAATGAATGTCAATTTTGGTTTAATATCTTCAGCACTGCAGTATTTGTGCATCAGAGAAACGATCATTATTTCTTATTAGGAGGTGGCAGTGGGAATGAATGAATGTATGGATTCAACGGAGCATCCGTGAGAATTTCAATTAGTTTGAGCTTTTTTTTTAATCTAAACTGACTTATTTTTTTCTTGTCTTAGATCAATTTATTCATCTGAGAATAAGTCCGATGAAGTGGAACATGTTCCACTGATGGTAGAACCCGGGGAAGACCCAGAACACACTGAAGAAGCATGTTCCTCCACTGGGCTGGAAACACAGGGGGGTCCTCCAGAAAGAGCTGGACGATGTAACTGGGGAGAAGAAAGTATGGACCTCTCTGCTGAAGCTGCTGCCCCCGTGACAAGAATCCAGATAAACAGACCAGAGATAGCAGACGTTGAATATGAACTAATTGGACACGAGGATATTAAAGTCGATTGTTCAGTCATTCAATAGAATGTTTGAGTTTTATACAACATGAAAAATGTGTTCATAAATGATGTGTTCAGTGAACATAACATATTTCTGGCTGTTTTCATTTGCCTGTGTGTGTAGCTTAGTCTGTGATATAGAAAACAGTTTCTGTCAAAGCTTTCATTAATCTCATAAATGGCTGATCAGTTAAACATCAGCCAGGTTTGAGGATGTACTTCACTCCACAGCCGTCAGTGTTGCTTGTTCTTTCACTGCCCTTTTTGTGAGGTCACCAAATTCAGACCAGCACAGATGGACAAAACCCAACAGCACATACAAAGCCACTTGAGAAAGGCAATCATCATGGAGGTGTGTACAGTATATGTTTAGTTAGTTCCTCGTATATTGCATCATAAAAGTCTAACCGTTTACATTTTTATGTTTGACAGACTATCCGATACACAGATGTGGGCTGCAGACCAGAACCTCACGTCCATTGTCATGTGCGTGTCAATGTGTGTCAATGCGCGCGCGTGTGTCAATGTGCGTCAATGCTTGCGCGCGTGTCAATGTGCGTCAATGCTTGCGTGCGTGTCAATGCGTGTGCGTGTGTCAATATGCTTGCGCGCGTGTCAATGTGCGTCAATGCTTGCGCGCGTGTCAATGTGCGTCAATGCGCCCGTGCGTGTCAATGCGTGTGCGTGCGTCAATATGCGCGCGAGTGTCAATGTGCGTCAATGCTTGCGCGCGTGTCAATGTGCGTCAATGCTTGCGCGTGTGTCAATGTGCGTCAATGCTTGCGCGTGTCAACACACAACACACGCACGCACACATTAAACAAATGCGCACACCCACATTAAACAAACGCGCACGCACACATAAAACACACGCATGCATACACAGACATGCACTGACAAACGCACACACACACGGTGACATGCAAACATAAAACACACGCACGCACGCACACATAAAACAAACGCGGATTTTAGTCTGTTTGTGATGTGTAGTTATGCGTTTGTGTGCATGTCATTGGTGTGTGTGCGCATGTGTCAGTGTGTGTCTGCGTGTGCGTGCGTGTGTGTGTTTTATGTGTGCATGTCACCGTGTGTGTGCGTGTGTCAGTGCATGTCTGTGTGTGCATGCGTGTGTTTTGTGTGCGTCCGCGTTTGGTTTATGTGTGCGTGCGTGCGTGTGTTTTATGTGTGCATGTCACATGAAACAAATGCGCGCACGCACACATAAAACAAATGCGCGCATGCACACATAAAACAAATTCGCGCATGCACACATAAAGCAAATGCGCGCATGCACACGTAACACAAATGCGCGCACGTCACATAAAACAAATGCGCGCACGCACACATAAAACAAATGCGCGCACGCACATATTAAAGAAATGCGCACGCGCACACAAAACAAATGCGCAAGAGCACACAAAACAAATGCGCGCGCACAGATAAAACAAATGCACACGCACACAACACACGCACGCACACATTAAACAAATGCGCACACCCACATAAAACAAACGCGCACGCACACATAAAACACACGCATGCATACACAGACATGCACTGACAAACGCACACACACACGGTGACATGCAAACATAAAACACACGCACGCACGCACACATAAAACAAACGCGGGTTTTATAGGTTTGTTTGTGATGTGTAGTTATGCGTTTGTGTGCATGTCATTGGTGTGTGTGCGCATGTGTCAGTGTGTGTCTGCGTGTGCGTGCGTGTGTGTGTTTTATGTGTGCATGTCACCGTGTGTGTGCGTGTGTCAGTGCATGTCTGTGTGTGCATGCGTGTGTTTTGTGTGCGTCCGCGTTTGTTTTATGTGTGCGTGCGTGCGTGTGTTTTATGTGTGCATGTCACATGAAACAAATGCGCGCACGCACACATAAAACAAATGCGCGCATGCACACATAAAACAAATGCGCGCATGCACACATAAAACAAATGCGCGCATGCACACATAACACAAATGCGCGCACGTCACATAAAACAAATGCGCGCACGCACACATAAAACAAATGCGCGCACGCACATATTAAAGAAATGCGCACGCGCACACAAAACAAATGCGCAAGAGCACACAAAACAAATGCGCGCGCACAGATAAAACAAATGCACACGCACACAACACACGCACGCACACATTAAACAAATGCGCACACCCACATAAAACAAACGCGCACGCACACATAAAACACACGCATGCATACACAGACATGCACTGACAAACGCACACACACACGGTGACATGCAAACATAAAACACACGCACGCACGCACACATAAAACAAACGCGGGTTTTATAGGTTTGTTTGTGATGTGTAGTTATGCGTTTGTGTGCATGTCATTGGTGTGTGTGCGCATGTGTCAGTGTGTGTCTGCGTGTGCGTGCGTGTGTGTGTTTTATGTGTGCATGTCACCGTGTGTGTGCGTGTGTCAGTGCATGTCTGTGTGTGCATGCGTGTGTTTTGTGTGCGTCCGCGTTTGTTTTATGTGTGCGTGCGTGCGTGTGTTTTATGTGTGCATGTCACATGAAACAAATGCGCGCACGCACACATAAAACAAATGCGCGCATGCACACATAAAACAAATGCGCGCATGCACACATAAAACAAATGCGCGCATGCACACATAACACAAATGCGCGCACGTCACATAAAACAAATGCGCGCACGCACACATAAAACAAATGCGCGCACGCACATATTAAAGAAATGCGCACGCGCACACAAAACAAATGCGCAAGAGCACACAAAACAAATGCGCGCGCACAGATAAAACAAATGCACACGCACACAACACACGCACGCACACATTAAACAAATGCGCACACCCACATAAAACAAACGCGCACGCACACATAAAACACACGCATGCATACACAGACATGCACTGACAAACGCACACACACACGGTGACATGCAAACATAAAACACACGCACGCACGCACACATAAAACAAACGCGGGTTTTATAGGTTTGTTTGTGATGTGTAGTTATGCGTTTGTGTGCATGTCATTGGTGTGTGTGCGCATGTGTCAGTGTGTGTCTGCGTGTGCGTGCGTGTGTGTGTTTTATGTGTGCATGTCACCGTGTGTGTGCGTGTGTCAGTGCATGTCTGTGTGTGCATGCGTGTGTTTTGTGTGCGTCCGCGTTTGTTTTATGTGTGCGTGCGTGCGTGTGTTTTATGTGTGCATGTCACATGAAACAAATGCGCGCACGCACACATAAAACAAATGCGCGCATGCACACATAAAACAAATGCGCGCATGCACACATAAAACAAATGCGCGCATGCACACATAAAGCAAATGCGCGCATGCACACATAAAACAAATGCGCGCACGTCACATAAAACAAATGCGCGCACGCACACATAAAACAAATGCGCGCACGCACATATTAAAGAAATGCGCACGCGCACACAAAACAAATGCGCAAGAGCACACAAAACAAATGCGCGCGCACAGATAAAACAAATGCACACGCACACAACACACGCACGCACACATTAAACAAATGCGCACACCCACATAAAACAAACGCGCACGCACACATAAAACACACGCATGCATACACAGACATGCACTGACAAACGCACACACACACGGTGACATGCAAACATAAAACACACGCACGCACGCACACATAAAACAAACGCGGGTTTTATAGGTTTGTTTGTGATGTGTAGTTATGCGTTTGTGTGCATGTCATTGGTGTGTGTGCGCATGTGTCAGTGTGTGTCTGCGTGTGCGTGCGTGTGTGTGTTTTATGTGTGCATGTCACCGTGTGTGTGCGTGTGTCAGTGCATGTCTGTGTGTGCATGCGTGTGTTTTGTGTGCGTCCGCGTTTGTTTTATGTGTGCGTGCGTGCGTGTGTTTTATGTGTGCATGTCACATGAAACAAATGCGCGCACGCACACATAAAACAAATGCGCGCATGCACACATAAAACAAATGCGCGCATGCACACATAAAACAAATGCGCGCATGCACACATAAAGCAAATGCGCGCATCCACACATAAAACAAATGCGCGCACGTCACATAAAACAAATGCGCGCACGCACACATAAAACAAATGCGCGCACGCACATATTAAAGAAATGCGCACGCGCACACAAAACAAATGCGCAAGAGCACACAAAACAAATGCGCGCGCACAGATAAAACAAATGCACACGCACACAACACACGCACGCACACATTAAACAAATGCGCACACCCACATAAAACAAACGCGCACGCACACATAAAACACACGCATGCATACACAGACATGCACTGACAAACGCACACACACACGGTGACATGCAAACATAAAACACACGCACGCACGCACACATAAAACAAACGCGGATTTTATAGGTTTGTTTGTGATCTGTAGTTATGCGTTTGTGTGCATGTCATTGGTGTGTGTGCGCATGTGTCAGTGTGTGTCTGCGTGTGCGTGCGTGTGTGTGTTTTATGTGTGCATGTCACCGTGTGTGTGCGTGTGTCAGTGCATGTCTGTGTGTGCATGCGTGTGTGTTTTATGTGTGCATGTCACTGTGTGTGTGCGTGTGTCAGTGCATGTCTGTGTGTGCATGCGTGTGTTTTGTGTGCGTCCGCGTTTGTTTTATGTGTGCGTGCGTGCGTGTGTTTTATGTGTGCATGTCACATGAAACAAATGCGCGCACGCACACAAAACAAATGCGCGCATGCACACATAAAACAAATGCGCGCATGCACACATAAAACAAATGCGCGCGCGCGCACACAAAACACACGGATGCACACACAGACATGCACTGACACACGCACACACACACGGTGACATGCACACATAAAACAAACGCGGACGCACACAAAACAATGTGCGTCAATGCTTGCGCGTGTCAACACACAACACACGCACGCACACATTAAACAAATGCGCACACCCACATTAAACAAACGCGCACGCACACATAAAACACACGCATGCATACACAGACATGCACTGACAAACGCACACACACACGGTGACATGCAAACATAAAACACACGCACGCACGCACACATAATGCGTGTGTTTTGTGTGCGTCCGCGTTTGTTTTATGTGTGCGTGCGTGCGTGTGTTTTATGTGTGCATGTCACATGAAACAAATGCGCGCACGCACACATAAAACAAATGCGCGCATGCACACATAAAACAAATGCGCGCATGCACACATAAAACAAATGCGCGCGCGCGCACACAAAACACACGGATGCACACACAGACATGCACTGACACACGCACACACACACGGTGACATGCACACATAAAACAAACGCGGACGCACACAAAACAAACGCGCACGCACACATAAAACACACGCATGCATACATAGACATGCACTGACAAACGCACACACACACGGTGACATGCAAACATAAAACACACGCACGCACGAACACATAAAACAAACGCGGATTTTTTTTAGAATAGAATAGAATAGAAAAGCTTTATTCATCCCCAGAGGGGAAACACACTTTCACAACAGCGCAGATTAAAAAAAATATATATAGGTTTGTTTGTGATGTGTAGTTATGCGTTTGTGTGCATGTCACTGGTGTGTGTGCGCATGTGTCAGTGTGTGTCTGCGTGTGCGTGCGTGTGTGTGTTTTATGTGTGCATGTCACCGTGTGTGTGTGCGTGTGTCAGTGCATGTCTGTGTGTGCATGCGTGTGTTTAATGTGTGCGTGCGCGTTTGTTTTGTGTGCGTCCGCGTTTGTATTATGTGTGCGTGCGTGCGTGTGTTTATGTGTGCATGTCACCGTGTGTGTGGGCGTGTGTCAGTGCATGTCTGTGTGTGCATGCGTGTGTTTTAGGTGTGCGTGCGCGTTTCTTTGATGTGTGCGTCCGCGTTTGTTTTATGTGTGCGTGCGTGCGTGTGTTTTATGTTTGCATGTCACCGTGTGTGTGTGCGTTTGTCAGTGCATGTCCGTGTACGCATGCGTGTGTTTTATGTGTGCGTGCGCGTTTGTTTTATGTGGGTGTGCGCATTTGTTTAATGTGTGCGTTCGTGCACAGTAAATTTCCAAGTGTCAAAAAGGAAGTGTTAATGTATTTTAACTATTTCATAGACTGGTTTAACTCTTCCAGATGTAACACAACAACAACAGGTGTAAAACGTGGCTCCTCCCCCTGCAGTGCTGTTGTCAATATCCAGAGTTAAAACCCAGGTGTTATTTATTCAGTGTAAAAAGTGAATGAACACTGTCAAGGGTCAATTTAACAATATTCAGTGTTAATATCTTAATATGCTCCGCCCATTTCAAATGATCCAGAAGTTTCTAGAGTAATTGGACCTCATGGACCACCGCCATGTTTCCATTGGTAAAGACTGTGGTAAGTCTCTCCATCTGCTGACTTATATTTAAATGAATTAAACGATTTATACAATTGTATTCACCGTGACTGTACTACCATTCGCTTTTTAGACTTCTAATGTAGATGAATTGCTATGTGGTTCACCAACATTAAGTTACATTCTATTACTTGTAATGCGGTACAGTTAACCTGCGCAGTGAACACCACGTGTAGACACTTGTAACCAATACCACTATGGATTATTGTGTATATTCGGTTTATGGTGCTCGCTCAAAACAACAGATGTATATGCTGTCTGTACATGCGCGCGCCAGTAAGTACGGTAGTTCATTCCCGCGCCACTCCCCCTCTGTCAGGCTTTAGTTTTTAGTAATGTAACCCAGCCGTTTATTTGTCGTTTTATGTTTCAATTATTTTCACTGGAAGTATATAATTAAACCCAGTTGTTATTTTCGTGTTTTATGTTTTATTACTTTTCAATGCATGTATCGCATCAAGACACTGTCGCTTTAAGACGGCCATTGTTTTTTACCTGCGTTCCACGGATGAGACGCGTGGTGTTCAGATGCTTCAGCGGCTCAGAGACTGAGACACGTGTAAGTAAGTAAGTAAGTAAGTAATATTTATTTATATAGCGCTTTTCGAGACCAGGGTCACAAAGCGCTTTAACAATCAAAAACAATACTCAAAACAGTACATACTTCAAAGATCAAGACAACACCGAGAACAACAAGTTCGAGAAATTCAAGGAAAAGCCTGAACAAATAGAAACGTCTTAAGATGTTTCTTAAAGGAGTCAGTAGACTCCATCAAGCGCAAAGAGAGAGGAAGATTGTTCCAAAGCTTAGGAGCAACAGCCTGAAAAGATTTCTCTCCTCTGGTCCTGAGCCGTGTGCGTGGAACCATCAGTAGATTCTGATCCACAGACCTCAGAGACCGAGCTGGGGTGTAAGGCTGGATCAGATCAGTGATGTAAGGAGGAGCCTGACCATGAATAGCTCTGAAAGTAAGAACCAGAATTTTAAAGTTGATCCTGAAAGAAACTGGAAGCCAGTGAAGAGTTTTAAGGATCGGAGAAATGTGAGTTCTCCTACTTGAGCGGGTCAGAATTCTCGCTGCAGAGTTCTGAATCAACTGCAGACGAGACAGCTCCTTCTTGTTAAGACATGAAAACAAACCGTTACAATAGTCCAGACGAGAAGAAACAAACGCATGGATTACAAGCTCCAGATCATGTTGTGACAACATTTTCCTAAGTTTAGAGATTTTTCTCAGTTGAAGGAAACAGTTTCTGGTCAGTTTTCTGCAGTGTTGAACAAGAGACATGTCTTTATCAAATACAACACCCAGGTTTCTCAGGCTCAGTTTGACAGACTGACCTAAGTCACCCAAGTACTGACTCAACCATGGAATCTTATCATCAGGAGCAATCACCAGAGTTTCAGTTTTGTCCACATTAAGCTGTAAAGTGTGCCAACGCTCCTGCAATTTTACTGAATACACTCGCTTATCACTCCTAGGTGAGCCTAAACAATACGTTTATATTATTGTTTATATTGCTGTGTGTAAATGAATGTTGTGTCGAAGCAGCTATTTAAGTTTTTGTGTGAAACTTGAAGCATTGTTTTATAACTTTATTCAAGTGTATATTTTCGATAGTATTTTATATTGTACTGTTTCACTTTGTTTTGAAAGTAAGTTGCACTTTATATTTTGTTATCGCGTGGTGTTCAGATGCTTCAGCGGCTCAGAGTTCACCGCATCTGTTATTTAACACGCCGATTAAACGTTCGTGCTGTTGTATGGTTAACAAGCGTTGAATGTGTTGAAGGTGCCGTAGCTAAGAATCTTGAATATTAATAAAATAAATCGCCTACCATGACCCACCAATATAGCAAACTTTTTATTGGAATATAAATATATTTTCGTCCTTCAAAATAACAAACAAAATACGTGTGTGAGTTACATTATAATTAAAAAAGCTAAGTTTTAGCGAACTAGCTCTCGTGTTAACGCACCACAGAAAGTTACATTACACGCAATGAAACATTATTTCTGAGTCTTAAAGCAATAATGATATCTTACCTCAATAGACGAGTGACGCGCACCTGATTCCGTCAAGTTATGCACAAACGTGAGGATAAAATGCGATCGATCTTTGTCAACAAGTGTGACGTCATCATCCGGAAGTTGCGTATGCGGCAATTTGAAAACTTTTTAGCTGACGCTAAATTTAAACTAAACTTAACTCGGTCTTTATACAAGCACGCATCTACTATTGTATTCATGGCGCTTTTAAACAAACAAGCACAATATCTCATTGTATTCCTGTGGTGTGACGTCACCCCTGCAGACTCGCGATTAATGTTGACAAACGTCACGTAGACGCTCATAATCGCAGCTAAATAAAAAGAAAACATATGTCCATAAACGCAATCTCAATGAAAGCTTCTATTTTCATAGAAAAGCGCACCGGATTATAAAGAGGATCAAGCGAAATAGCACAGACTTTATTTTACTCATTCATAAAACAATGTCAACATTATGGAGTTGAAACACCTAAAAATATACAATATAGTCACTTTTACAGGACCTTTTAAGCATGTTTTAATCCGCGAGAGCTTCTTGACTTCCGCGATGCGTAAACAATCCAAGCTCCAAAAAATTAAAATTAAGCATTTTTACCGATTTATATTCACTCTGTACCTCCTTAAAGTGGTTTGAGGTCGTTAAGCACAATCAGGATTAGAATCACACTGTTGACATTAAACATTTCAAATGAGCTTCATAGTTGTAGAATTACGGTAGCCAAATGAAACAGCGACACGTCACGTTACCAAGGCAACGAAGAGATGGGCGACGCGTCAAATGTAACCCGGGTCGTTTGAATCCGACGTCGGGGGGTGCTCTGTATAATACTGGGTGACCCGTGCGTGTCAATGCGTGCGCGCGTGTCAATGTGCGTCAATACGTGTGTGTCAATGTGCGTCAATGTGCGTCAATACGTGTGTGTGTGTCAATGTGCGTCAATGCGTGCGGGTGTGTCAATGCGTATAGACGTGTGTTTATATGTGTGTACATATATGTGTGTATGTGTATAGACGTGTGTGTGTATATATGTGTGTGTATGTGTATAGACGTGTGTGTGTATATATATGTGTGTATGTGTATAGACGTGTGTGTGTATATATGTGTGTGTATAGACGTGTGTGTATATATATGTGTGTATGTGTATAGACGTGTGTGTATATGTGTGTATGTGTATAGACGTGTGTGTGTGTGTGTATATATATATACGTGTGTGTGTTTATATATGTGTGTATGTGTATAGACGTGTGTGTGTATATATATGTGTGTATATGTGTGTATGTGTATAGACGTGTGTGTGTGTATATGTGTGTATGTGTATAGACGTGTGTGTATATATATGTGTGTATATGTGTGTATGTGTATAGACGTGTGTGTATATATATGTGTGTATGTGTATAGACGTGTGTGTGTATATGTATATGTGTATAGACGTGTGTGTGTGTGTGTGTGTGTATATACTGTATATATATTGTAACGATCCTGTTTGTTCTGTTCATTAATGTTGCGGGCACTTTAAGAAGGTGAGTCTGTGCGCATGCGCAGTTGTTGTTAGAGAGATTTCGCGTTCAACTAGTGGTGTGAAGAACGAGCGGCGTTGGTTGTGGCCGAAACAATAACCTCTCTGTGAGTACAGCGAACAAAGAAACAATATCTGTGCAAGACAACCGTCTGGTCATGTGTGGAGGACCAAACGTTACATTGGTGTCAGAAGCGACTTTTTCGGACCTGCTCCTGAGGCGAAGCTAACGGTTATTAGCAACGAACTTTGCTAACGAACGTCCCCGGTATGTACGGGAAAGTGAAGAGCGAAAGTGAGGAGATGGACGTTGGTGCGAGACGACGGGACCATGCTCAACAGTTAAGAGACGCTGTGTTACAACTCTCAGAAGAAGAATGTGCGTCAATGCGTGCGCCAATGTGCAGCAACTGGGCTTCATCAAGTATCAAACAGATCACACATCACACCTACCATGATTTTGTTCAATGAGATGAAAACTTATTTGATGTTCAATCCAGTGTTCAGGTTGACTTCAGTGCTTATGTTTTAGTAGAAGTGAAGCTGTGGTGCTTTAGTTGAATACATGGACACAGCACTAAACTTTGTTGTTGGTTGTTAGTTGTTTTTTTAGATTTTGGGATCAACCGTCACTTTTTAGTAATGGGAGAATTATTTCTCTGCACTGTGCGAGTCGTCCCAGAGCCATTGTTCAGCCTGAAGCCAATACGTTTTTAGGTTGAAAAGTTTGCCCCCCTGAAAAAATGTAATGCCCCCCCTTAAATGTTTTTCTGCAGCCGGGTCTGTCAGTGTTATACTAGATCCACTCAGTATAAACTGTTGTCAACATTGAAGTCAAATCATCTCCAGAAATGATACTTTGTGATGAAGTCTTAATGTTAAAAGAGACAAATGTAATAATATCTTTAATGAATCAATTCATGTACATTTATATCAAACCTGCTATTCCCTGCATGATGGGATCAGAAACACTAGAATTCTACTTTCTCGGGACGTTTTAGATTTACAACGACGACATCATTAAAAGTGTGAACTGCAGTCACACTGCAAGTTTATGTCCATAATCCTTAGATATTCTCTCCAAATGAGAACAATTTAACAGAAGAGTTTAACATTACCTTGGCTGTAGTCATGCTCTGTAGACAGAAGCTTCACCTGCACAGGTGATCTCATTAGCTCGTCCTGTCTCTCCACCTGCACGCAAAGCAACTTGTACTCTCTGCTGCCCTCTAGTGTTGCTAAAACGATTTATTATGTCCAATAAACAAACCTACAGAAAGACTTAACAGTGTGGGTCTTTCTTTTTATTTCAAGGGTCCCCATTTTATCTCAAACATCAATATAGCTAATATTTAACACTAATTGGTAAATATCAAACATGTATGCTTCATTACAGTTGAAACAATTGTTCTCTGGTAACAAATATTTATCATTAAACATGTGTGTTCATGTATGATCCATGGCACTCATCATGATGGACAAATATGATGGAAAAACATTCTATTAGTGTCAGTACAGTACACGAGGTTGGAAATCAACCACGCATTTGCGCATGCGTTGTCCACCTACAAGGAGGTTTATAACGGTCAGACGCGGAAGAATCTACGAAACTATCACTGATAGATTCTCAAAAATCATCTGATATTAAATGATCTTTTCTCTCAAGGATAAGGATGTTGAAGGAGTGACGTCACAGTGTCCACTGTTGAAGGATAAGGATGTTGAGTGTCCAGCTGGAAGGAGCACAGGTACATGTTGTGGTTTATTAAAGTCTCTTTTCATTTTATTGACATCGGTAAATGTAACGCTAAGTTTAAGTGAAGGTATCAAGACCTGTCGCCCTTCCCAGCTATCTTCTAAATAATCCACGGAGGAAAAATTCAGAAAAAAAAGTCTTATATAGATCCAGAGCGGTCCGTAATAGGAACAAAAAAACAAAACAGGCACTCGGGGCGAAGGCAGGGCACTTCTGGAGATCGGGGTCCCAACAGCAACTAAAACAAAAAGACAAAAGGACTCACTTGAGTAAATAAAAGTGCTGACAACGTCAGGAGTATCCAAAGGATTATCCAGTTGTGATTCAAAGGCGAGGAGCGAGATCGAAAGGACAGCCAACCTGGTCTGGAAACGCAATACTCTGGCGAGTTCTTCCGGGTAGAGACGCTCCTTATCAATGGGAAGAACCCGCCACTCCATCATCCCCAGCCGCGCACCTGCCAGCGTCTGTCACTCAAAACACAGGACACATGAAAACGGAAAACCACCTTCAAAATAAAACAAAAGAACATAAGCATGACACTTGTATGTTGATTCTATCAAATGTATTCTGCCTATTTTAAATGTTGACCTTTTTTCTTATAAGAGTAACTGTCAGGAGTCTTGATGTAAAACGTCACTCAAATGTGTCATTTATTTATTTCTCTCACAGGATTCAGAGTCAATGTTCATTGCACAGAATTTCCATCTCCGTCCTGCACTGTCTGTGATGATGGAACTTACATGGACAAATTGAACCGAGAGAAACATGGTTTCAAGTGTCTCGTCTGTACTGAAGGTAAAGTTTGTTCTTCACTAGAATGATGAGTTGGTCAGTATGTAGATGTGATGTAGAATTTGTTATTGACTAACAGGACTGAGAGAGATCAGATCCTGTACCTTCACAGCAAACACCAAGTGTGAACCTCTGGAGGGTTTTTTCTGTGTGGACGGCTCAGTGGACACATGTGTGGCAGCACAGCAACACTCCACATGTGAACCAGGACAGTTCATCATCAGAGCAGGCGAGTTTCACATCCAACATGTGAAATGCAAGAGTGCAGAAACTATAAGACACACACAATGTTCTTCACAGGAACGTCCTCCACAGACACTGAGTGTGGAACCTGCAGTGAAGGAACATTTTCAAATGGAACGTTCACGTCATGTCAGGATCACAAACAGTGAGTGAAGCTTCACAAATGTTTGCTCCAGATGTTTTCTTCTAAACTGTCTCCACTTGTCTTTGTAGATGTTCAACATATCTACGAGAAGGAACTATTTCTTCTGACTCTGTATGTCGAGAAGGTTTGACACCAGGAGAAGTGGCTGGAATTATTGTTGCTGTGATCGTTCTACTGATCACATGTTCTGTAGTTTATTGGTATAAAAAAAGAAAAAGAGGTAAAAAACAAATGCATTCATAAAAATCACATTATTATATTGATTTGTGTTTATCTGGAGTCATTTCCTTGAATTATTTTTCTCCTTAACCAGATGGAAAAGAGTTCAAGAGAAGAAGGAAGGTATGTAAGAATGTTTTTTAGTCATTTATCAAAGTGATTTAATGTTTAAATGTAATGTTGATTAATTTTGCAAATGTCATCACTTGTACAATTAAAATGAATGTCAATTTTGGTTTAATATCTTCAGCACTGCAGTATTTGTGCATCAGAGAAACGATCATTATTTCTTATTAGGAGGTGGCAGTGGGAATGAATGAATGTATGGATTCAACGGAGCATCCGTGAGAATTTCAATTAGTTTGAGCTTTTTTTTTAATCTAAACTGACTTATTTTTTTCTTGTCTTAGATCAATTTATTCATCTGAGAATAAGTCCGATGAAGTGGAACATGTTCCACTGATGGTAGAACCCGGGGAAGACCCAGAACACACTGAAGAAGCATGTTCCTCCACTGGGCTGGAAACACAGGGGGGTCCTCCAGAAAGAGCTGGACGATGTAACTCGGGAGAAGAAAGTATGGACCTCTCTGCTGAAGCTGCTGCCCCCGTGACAAGAATCCAGATAAACAGACCAGAGATAGCAGACGTTGAATATGAACTAATTGGACACGAGGATATTAAAGTAGATTGTTCAGTCATTCAATAGAATGTTTGAGTTTTATACAACATGAAAAATGTGTTCATAAATGATGTGTTCAGTGAACATAACATATTTCTGGCTGTTTTCATTTGCCTGTGTGTGTAGCTTAGTCTGTGATATAGAAAACAGTTTCTGTCAAAGCTTTCATTAATCTCATAAATGGCTGATCAGTTAAACATCAGCCAGGTTTGAGGATGTACTTCACTCCACAGCCGTCAGTGTTGCTTGTTCTTTCACTGCCCTTTTTGTGAGGTCACCAAATTCAGACCAGCACAGATGGACAAAACCCAACAGCACATACAAAGCCACTTGAGAAAGGCAATCATCATGGAGGTGTGTACAGTATATGTTTAGTTAGTTCCTCGTATATTGCATCATAAAAGTCTAACCGTTTACATTTTTATGTTTGACAGACTATCCGATACACAGATGTGGGCTGCAGACCAGAACCTCACGTCCATTGTCATGTGCGTGTCAATGTGTGTCAATGCGCGCGTGTGTCAATGTGCGTCAATGCTTGCGCGCGTGTCAATGTGCGTCAATGCTTGCGTGCGTGTCAATGCGTGTGCGTGTGTCAATATGCTTGCGCGCGTGTCAATGTGCGTCAATGCTTGCGCGCGTGTCAATGTGCGTCAATGCGCGCGTGCGTGTCAATGTGCGTCAATGCGCCCGTGCGTGTCAATGCGTGTGCGTGCGTCAATATGCGCGCGAGTGTCAATGTGCGTCAATGCTTGCGCGCGTGTCAATGTGAGTCAATGCTTGCGCGTGTGTCAATGTGCGTCAATGCTTGCGCGTGTCAACACACAACACACGCACGCACACATTAAACAAATGCGCACACCCACATTAAACAAACGCGCACGCACACATAAAACACACGCATGCATACACAGACATGCACTGACAAACGCACACACACACGGTGACATGCAAACATAAAACACACGCACGCACGCACACATAAAACAAACGCGGATTTTATAGGTTTGTTTGTGATCTGTAGTTATGCGTTTGTGTGCATGTCATTGGTGTGTGTGCGCATGTGTCAGTGTGTGTCTGCGTGTGCGTGCGTGTGTGTGTTTTATGTGTGCATGTCACCGTGTGTGTGAGTGTGTCAGTGCATGTCTGTGTGTGCATGCGTGTGTTTTGTGTGCGTCCGCGTTTGTTTTATGAGTGCGTGCGTGCGTGTGTTTTATGTGTGCATTACACATGAAACAAATGCGCGCACGCACACATAAAACAAATGCGCGCATGCACACATAAAACAAATGCGCGCATGCACACATAAAGCAAATGCGCGCATGCACACATAAAACAAATGCGCGCACGTCACATAAAACAAATGCGCGCACGCACACATAAAACAAATGCGCGCACGCACATATTAAAGAAATGCGCACGCGCACACAAAACAAATGCGCAAGAGCACACAAAACAAATGCGCGCGCACAGATAAAACAAATGCACACGCACACAACACACGCACGCACACATTAAACAAATGCGCACACCCACATTAAACAAACGCGCACGCACACATAAAACACACGCATGCATACACAGACATGCACTGACAAACGCACACACACACGGTGACATGCAAACATAAAACACACGCACGCACGCACACATAAAACAAACGCGGGTTTTATAGGTTTGTTTGTGATGTGTAGTTATGCGTTTGTGTGCATGTCATTGGTGTGTGTGCGCATGTGTCAGTGTGTGTCTGCGTGTGCGTGCGTGTGTGTGTTTTATGTGTGCATGTCACCGTGTGTGTGCGTGTGTCAGTGCATGTCTGTGTGTGCATGCGTGTGTTTTGTGTGCGTCCGCGTTTGTTTTATGTGTGCGTGCGTGCGTGTGTTTTATGTGTGCATGTCACATGAAACAAATGCGCGCACGCACACATAAAACAAATGCGCGCATGCACACATAAAACAAATGCGCGCATGCACACATAAAACAAATGCGCGCATGCACACATAAAGCAAATGCGCGCATGCACACATAAAACAAATGCGCGCACGTCACATAAAACAAATGCGCGCACGCACACATAAAACAAATGCGCGCACGCACATATTAAAGAAATGCGCACGCGCACACAAAACAAATGCGCAAGAGCACACAAAACAAATGCGCGCGCACAGATAAAACAAATGCACACGCACACAACACACACACGCACACATTAAACAAATGCGCACACCCACATTAAACAAACGCGCACGCACACATAAAACACACGCATGCATACACAGACATGCACTGACAAACGCACACACACACGGTGACATGCAAACATAAAACACACGCACGCACGCACGCACACATAAAACAAACGCGGATTTTATAGGTTTGTTTGTGATCTGTAGTTATGCGTTTGTGTGCATGTCATTGGTGTGTGTGCGCATGTGTCAGTGTGTGTCTGCGTGTGCGTGCGTGTGTGTGTTTTATGTGTGCATGTCACCGTGTGTGTGCGTGTGTCAGTGCATGTCTGTGTGTGCATGCGTGTGTGTGTTTTATGTGTGCATGTCACCGTGTGTGTGCGTGTGTCAGTGCATCTCTGTGTGTGCATGCGTGTGTTTTGTGTGCGTCCGCGTTTGTTTTATGTGTGCGTGCGTGCGTGTGTTTTATGTGTGCATGTCACATGAAACAAATGCGCGCACGCACACATAAAACAAATGCGCGCATGCACACATAAAACAAATGCGCGCATGCACACATAAAACAAATGCGCGCGCGCGCACACAAAACACACGGATGCACACACAGACATGCACTGACACACGCACACACACACGGTGACATGCACACATAAAACAAACGCGGACGCACACAAAACAATGTGCGTCAATGCTTGCGCGTGTCAACACACAACACACGCACGCACACATTAAACAAATGCGCACACCCACATTAAACAAACGCGCACGCACACATAAAACACACGCATGCATACACAGACATGCACTGACAAACGCACACACACACGGTGACATGCAAACATAAAACACACGCACGCACGCACACATAATGCGTGTGTTTTGTGTGCGTCCGCGTTTGTTTTATGTGTGCGTGCGTGCGTGTGTTTTATGTGTGCATGTCACATGAAACAAATGCGCGCACGCACACATAAAACAAATGCGCGCATGCACACATAAAACAAATGCGCGCATGCACACATAAAGCAAATGCGCGCATGCACACATAACACAAATGCGCGCATGCACACATAACACAAATGCGCGCACGTCACATAAAACAAATGCGCGCACGCACACATAAAACAAATGCGCGCACGCACATATTAAAGAAATGCGCACGCGCACACAAAACAAATGCGCAAGAGCACACAAAACAAATGCGCGCGCACAGATAAAACAAATGCACACGCACACAACACACGCACGCACACATTAAACAAATGCGCACACCCACATAAAACAAACGCGCACGCACACATAAAACACACGCATGCATACACAGACATGCACTGACAAACGCACACACACACGGTGACATGCAAACATAAAACACACGCACGCACGCACACATAAAACAAACGCGGGTTTTATAGGTTTGTTTGTGATGTGTAGTTATGCGTTTGTGTGCATGTCATTGGTGTGTGTGCGCATGTGTCAGTGTGTGTCTGCGTGTGCGTGCGTGTGTGTGTTTTATGTGTGCATGTCACCGTGTGTGTGCGTGTGTCAGTGCATGTCTGTGTGTGCATGCGTGTGTGTGTTTTATGTGTGCATGTCACCGTGTGTGTGCGTGTGTCAGTGCATGTCTGTGTGTGCATGCGTGTGTTTTGTGTGCGTCCGCGTTTGTTTTATGTGTGCGTGCGTGCGTGTGTTTTTATGTGTGCATGTCACATGAAACAAATGCGCGCACGCACACATAAAACAAATGCGCGCATGCACACATAAAACAAATGCGCGCATGCACACATAAAACAAATGCGCGCGCGCACACAAAACACACGGATGCACACACAGACATGCACTGACACACGCACACACACACGGTGACATGCACACATAAAACAAACGCGGACGCACACAAAACAAACGCGCACGCACACATAAAACACACGCATGCATACATAGACATGCACTGACAAACGCACACACACACGGTGACATGCAAACATAAAACACACGCACGCACGAACACATAAAACAAACGCGGATTTTTTTTAGAATAGAATAGAATAGAAAAGCTTTATTCATCCCCAGAGGGGAAACACACTTTCACAACAGCGCAGATTAAAAAAAATATATATAGGTTTGTTTGTGATGTGTAGTTATGCGTTTGTGTGCATGTCACTGGTGTGTGTGCGCATGTGTCAGTGTGTGTCTGCGTGTGCGTGCGTGTGTGTGTTTTATGTGTGCATGTCACCGTGTGTGTGTGCGTGTGTCAGTGCATGTCTGTGTGTGCATGCGTGTGTTTAATGTGTGCGTGCGCGTTTGTTTTGTGTGCGTCCGCGTTTGTATTATGTGTGCGTGCGTGCGTGTGTTTATGTGTGCATGTCACCGTGTGTGTGGGCGTGTGTCAGTGCATGTCTGTGTGTGCATGCGTGTGTTTTAGGTGTGCGTGCGCGTTTCTTTGATGTGTGCGTCCGCGTTTGTTTTATGTGTGCGTGCGTGCGTGTGTTTTATGTTTGCATGTCACCGTGTGTGTGTGCGTTTGTCAGTGCATGTCCGTGTACGCATGCGTGTGTTTTATGTGTGCGTGCGCGTTTGTTTTATGTGGGTGTGCGCATTTGTTTAATGTGTGCGTTCGTGCACAGTAAATTTCCAAGTGTCAAAAAGGAAGTGTTAATGTATTTTAACTATTTCATAGACTGGTTTAACTCTTCCAGATGTAACACAACAACAACAGGTGTAAAACGTGGCTCCTCCCCCTGCAGTGCTGTTGTCAATATCCAGAGTTAAAACCCAGGTGTTATTTATTCAGTGTAAAAAGTGAATGAACACTGTCAAGGGTCAATTTAACAATATTCAGTGTTAATATCTTAATATGCTCCGCCCATTTCAAATGATCCAGAAGTTTCTAGAGTAATTGGACCTCATGGACCACCGCCATGTTTCCATTGGTAAAGACTGTGGTAAGTCTCTCCATCTGCTGACTTATATTTAAATGAATTAAACGATTTATACAATTGTATTCACCGTGACTGTACTACCATTCGCTTTTTAGACTTCTAATGTAGATGAATTGCTATGTGGTTCACCAACATTAAGTTACATTCTATTACTTGTAATGCGGTACAGTTAACCTGCGCAGTGAACACCACGTGTAGACACTTGTAACCAATACCACTATGGATTATTGTGTATATTCGGTTTATGGTGCTCGCTCAAAACAACAGATGTATATGCTGTCTGTACATGCGCGCGCCAGTAAGTACGGTAGTTCATTCCCGCGCCACTCCCCCTCTGTCAGGCTTTAGTTTTTAGTAATGTAACCCAGCCGTTTATTTGTCGTTTTATGTTTCAATTATTTTCACTGGAAGTATATAATTAAACCCAGTTGTTATTTTCGTGTTTTATGTTTTATTACTTTTCAATGCATGTATCGCATCAAGACACTGTCGCTTTAAGACGGCCATTGTTTTTTACCTGCGTTCCACGGATGAGACGCGTGGTGTTCAGATGCTTCAGCGGCTCAGAGACTGAGACACGTGTAAGTAAGTAAGTAAGTAAGTAATATTTATTTATATAGCGCTTTTCGAGACCAGGGTCACAAAGCGCTTTAACAATCAAAAACAATACTCAAAACAGTACATACTTCAAAGATCAAGACAACACCGAGAACAACAAGTTCGAGAAATTCAAGGAAAAGCCTGAACAAATAGAAACGTCTTAAGATGTTTCTTAAAGGAGTCAGTAGACTCCATCAAGCGCAAAGAGAGAGGAAGATTGTTCCAAAGCTTAGGAGCAACAGCCTGAAAAGATTTCTCTCCTCTGGTCCTGAGCCGTGTGCGTGGAACCATCAGTAGATTCTGATCCACAGACCTCAGAGACCGAGCTGGGGTGTAAGGCTGGATCAGATCAGTGATGTAAGGAGGAGCCTGACCATGAATAGCTCTGAAAGTAAGAACCAGAATTTTAAAGTTGATCCTGAAAGAAACTGGAAGCCAGTGAAGAGTTTTAAGGATCGGAGAAATGTGAGTTCTCCTACTTGAGCGGGTCAGAATTCTCGCTGCAGAGTTCTGAATCAACTGCAGACGAGACAGCTCCTTCTTGTTAAGACATGAAAACAAACCGTTACAATAGTCCAGACGAGAAGAAACAAACGCATGGATTACAAGCTCCAGATCATGTTGTGACAACATTTTCCTAAGTTTAGAGATTTTTCTCAGTTGAAGGAAACAGTTTCTGGTCAGTTTTCTGCAGTGTTGAACAAGAGACAGGTCTTTATCAAATACAACACCCAGGTTTCTCAGGCTCAGTTTGACAGACTGACCTAAGTCACCCAAGTACTGACTCAACCATGGAATCTTATCATCAGGAGCAATCACCAGAGTTTCAGTTTTGTCCACATTAAGCTGTAAAGTGTGCCAACGCTCCTGCAATTTTACTGAATACACTCGCTTATCACTCCTAGGTGAGCCTAAACAATACGTTTATATTATTGTTTATATTGCTGTGTGTAAATGAATGTTGTGTCGAAGCAGCTATTTAAGTTTTTGTGTGAAACTTGAAGCATTGTTTTATAACTTTATTCAAGTGTATATTTTCGATAGTATTTTATATTGTACTGTTTCACTTTGTTTTGAAAGTAAGTTGCACTTTATATTTTGTTATCGCGTGGTGTTCAGATGCTTCAGCGGCTCAGAGTTCACCGCATCTGTTATTTAACACGCCGATTAAACGTTCGTGCTGTTGTATGGTTAACAAGCGTTGAATGTGTTGAAGGTGCCGTAGCTAAGAATCTTGAATATTAATAAAATAAATCGCCTACCATGACCCACCAATATAGCAAACTTTTTATTGGAATATAAATATATTTTCGTCCTTCAAAATAACAAACAAAATACGTGTGTGAGTTACATTATAATTAAAAAAGCTAAGTTTTAGCGAACTAGCTCTCGTGTTAACGCACCACAGAAAGTTACATTACACGCAATGAAACATTATTTCTGAGTCTTAAAGCAATAATGATATCTTACCTCAATAGACGAGTGACGCGCACCTGATTCCGTCAAGTTATGCACAAACGTGAGGATAAAATGCGATCGATCTTTGTCAACAAGTGTGACGTCATCATCCGGAAGTTGCGTATGCGGCAATTTGAAAACTTTTTAGCTGACGCTAAATTTAAACTAAACTTAACTCGGTCTTTATACAAGCACGCATCTACTATTGTATTCATGGCGCTTTTAAACAAACAAGCACAATATCTCATTGTATTCCTGTGGTGTGACGTCACCGCTGCAGGATCAGTTGATTAGCATGTGTGACGTCACCCCTGCAGACTCGCGATTAATGTTGACAAACGTCACGTAGACGCTCATAATCGCAGCTAAATAAAAAGAAAACATATGTCCATAAACGCAATCTCAATGAAAGCTTCTATTTTCATAGAAAAGCGCACCGGATTATAAAGAGGATCAAGCGAAATAGCACAGACTTTATTTTACTCATTCATAAAACAATGTCAACATTATGGAGTTGAAACACCTAAAAATATACAATATAGTCACTTTTACAGGACCTTTTAAGCATGTTTTAATCCGCGAGAGCTTCTTGACTTCCGCGATGCGTAAACAATCCAAGCTCCAAAAAATTAAAATTAAGCATTTTTACCGATTTATATTCACTCTGTACCTCCTTAAAGTGGTTTGAGGTCGTTAAGCACAATCAGGATTAGAATCACACTGTTGACATTAAACATTTCAAATGAGCTTCATAGTTGTAGAATTACGGTAGCCAAATGAAACAGCGACACGTCACGTTACCAAGGCAACGAAAAGATGGGCGACGCGTCAAATGTAACCCGGGTCGTTTGAATCCGACGTCGGGGGGTGCTCTGTATAATACTGGGTGACCCGTGCGTGTCAATGCGTGCGCGCGTGTCAATGTGCGTCAATACGTGTGTGTCAATGTGCGTCAATGTGCGTCAATACGTGTGTGTGTGTCAATGTGCGTCAATGCGTGCGGGTGTGTCAATGCGTATAGACGTGTGTTTATATGTGTGTACATATATGTGTGTATGTGTATAGACGTGTGTGTGTATATATGTGTGTGTATGTGTATAGACGTGTGTGTGTATATATATGTGTGTATGTGTATAGACGTGTGTGTGTATATATGTGTGTGTATAGACGTGTGTGTATATATATGTGTGTATGTGTATAGACGTGTGTGTATATGTGTGTATGTGTATAGACGTGTGTGTGTGTGTGTATATATATATACGTGTGTGTGTTTATATATGTGTGTATGTGTATAGACGTGTGTGTGTATATATATGTGTGTATATGTGTGTATGTGTATAGACGTGTGTGTGTGTATATGTGTGTATGTGTATAGACGTGTGTGTATATATATGTGTGTATATGTGTGTATGTGTATAGACGTGTGTGTATATATATGTGTGTATGTGTATAGACGTGTGTGTGTATATGTATATGTGTGTATGTGTATAGACGTGTGTGTGTGTGTGTGTGTGTGTATATACTGTATATATATTGTAACGATCCTGTTTGTTCTGTTCATTAATGTTGCGGGCACTTTAAGAAGGTGAGTCTGTGCGCATGCGCAGTTGTTGTTAGAGAGATTTCGCGTTCAACTAGTGGTGTGAAGAACGAGCGGCGTTGGTTGTGGCCGAAACAATAACCTCTCTGTGAGTACAGCGAACAAAGAAACAATATCTGTGCAAGACAACCGTCTGGTCATGTGTGGAGGACCAAACGTTACATTGGTGTCAGAAGCGACTTTTTCGGACCTGCTCCTGAGGCGAAGCTAACGGTTATTAGCAACGAACTTTGCTAACGAACGTCCCCGGTATGTACGGGAAAGTGAAGAGCGAAAGTGAGGAGATGGACGTTGGTGCGAGACGACGGGACCATGCTCAACAGTTAAGAGACGCTGTGTTACAACTCTCAGAAGAAGAATGTGCGTCAATGCGTGCGCCAATGTGCAGCAACTGGGCTTCATCAAGTATCAAACAGATCACACATCACACCTACCATGATTTTGTTCAATGAGATGAAAACTTATTTGATGTTCAATCCAGTGTTCAGGTTGACTTCAGTGCTTATGTTTTAGTAGAAGTGAAGCTGTGGTGCTTTAGTTTAATACATGGACACAGCACTAAACTTTGTTGTTGGTTGTTAGTTGTTTTTTTAGATTTTGGGATCAACCGTCACTTTTTAGTAATGGGAGAATTATTTCTCTGCACTGTGCGAGTCGTCCCAGAGCCATTGTTCAGCCTGAAGCCAATACGTTTTTAGGTTGAAAAGTTTGCCCCCCTGAAAAAATGTAATGCCCCCCCTTAAATGTTTTTCTGCAGCCGGGTCTGTCAGTGTTATACTAGATCCACTCAGTATAAACTGTTGTCAACATTGAAGTCAAATCATCTCCAGAAATGATACTTTGTGATGAAGTCTTAATGTTAAAAGAGACAAATGTAATAATATCTTTAATGAATCAATTCATGTACATTTATATCAAACCTGCTATTCCCTGCATGATGGGATCAGAAACACTAGAATTCTACTTTCTCGGGACGTTTTAGATTTACAACGACGACATCATTAAAAGTGTGAACTGCAGTCACACTGCAAGTTTATGTCCATAATCCTTAGATATTCTCTCCAAATGAGAACAATTTAACAGAAGAGTTTAACATTACCTTGGCTGTAGTCATGCTCTGTAGACAGAAGCTTCACCTGCACAGGTGATCTCATTAGCTCGTCCTGTCTCTCCACCTGCACGCAAAGCAACTTGTACTCTCTGCTGCCCTCTAGTGTTGCTAAAACGATTTATTATGTCCAATAAACAAACCTACAGAAAGACTTAACAGTGTGGGTCTTTCTTTTTATTTCAAGGGTCCCCATTTTATCTCAAACATCAATATAGCTAATATTTAACACTAATTGGTAAATATCAAACATGTATGCTTCATTACAGTTGAAACAATTGTTCTCTGGTAACAAATATTTATCATTAAACATGTGTGTTCATGTATGATCCATGGCACTCATCATGATGGACAAATATGATGGAAAAACATTCTATTAGTGTCAGTACAGTACACGAGGTTGGAAATCAACCACGCATTTGCGCATGCGTTGTCCACCTACAAGGAGGTTTATAACGGTCAGACGCGGAAGAATCTACGAAACTATCACTGATAGATTCTCAAAAATCATCTGATATTAAATGATCTTTTCTCTCAAGGATAAGGATGTTGAAGGAGTGACGTCACAGTGTCCACTGTTGAAGGATAAGGATGTTGAGTGTCCAGCTGGAAGGAGCACAGGTACATGTTGTGGTTTATTAAAGTCTCTTTTCATTTTATTGACATCGGTAAATGTAACGCTAAGTTTAAGTGAAGGTATCAAGACCTGTCGCCCTTCCCAGCTATCTTCTAAATAATCCACGGAGGAAAAATTCAGAAAAAAAAGTCTTATATAGATCCAGAGCGGTCCGTAATAGGAACAAAAAAACAAAACAGGCACTCGGGGCGAAGGCAGGGCACTTCTGGAGATCGGGGTCCCAACAGCAACTAAAACAAAAAGACAAAAGGACTCACTTGAGTAAATAAAAGTGCTGACAACGTCAGGAGTATCCAAAGGATTATCCAGTTGTGATTCAAAGGCGAGGAGCGAGATCGAAAGGACAGCCAACCTGGTCTGGAAACGCAATACTCTGGCGAGTTCTTCCGGGTAGAGACGCTCCTTATCAATGGGAAGAACCCGCCACTCCATCATCCCCAGCCGCGCACCTGCCAGCGTCTGTCACTCAAAACACAGGACACATGAAAACGGAAAACCACCTTCAAAATAAAACAAAAGAACATAAGCATGACACTTGTATGTTGATTCTATCAAATGTATTCTGCCTATTTTAAATGTTGACCTTTTTTCTTATAAGAGTAACTGTCAGGAGTCTTGATGTAAAACGTCACTCAAATGTGTCATTTATTTATTTCTCTCACAGGATTCAGAGTCAATGTTCATTGCACAGAATTTCCATCTCCGTCCTGCACTGTCTGTGATGATGGAACTTACATGGACAAATTGAACCGAGAGAAACATGGTTTCAAGTGTCTCGTCTGTACTGAAGGTAAAGTTTGTTCTTCACTAGAATGATGAGTTGGTCAGTATGTAGATGTGATGTAGAATTTGTTATTGACTAACAGGACTGAGAGAGATCAGATCCTGTACCTTCACAGCAAACACCAAGTGTGAACCTCTGGAGGGTTTTTTCTGTGTGGACGGCTCAGTGGACACATGTGTGGCAGCACAGCAACACTCCACATGTGAACCAGGACAGTTCATCATCAGAGCAGGCGAGTTTCACATCCAACATGTGAAATGCAAGAGTGCAGAAACTATAAGACACACACAATGTTCTTCACAGGAACGTCCTCCACAGACACTGAGTGTGGAACCTGCAGTGAAGGAACATTTTCAAATGGAACGTTCACGTCATGTCAGGATCACAAACAGTGAGTGAAGCTTCACAAATGTTTGCTCCAGATGTTTTCTTCTAAACTGTCTCCACTTGTCTTTGTAGATGTTCAACATATCTACGAGAAGGAACTATTTCTTCTGACTCTGTATGTCGAGAAGGTTTGACACCAGGAGAAGTGGCTGGAATTATTGTTGCTGTGATCGTTCTACTGATCACATGTTCTGTAGTTTATTGGTATAAAAAAAGAAAAAGAGGTAAAAAACAAATGCATTCATAAAAATCACATTATTATATTGATTTGTGTTTATCTGGAGTCATTTCCTTGAATTATTTTTCTCCTTAACCAGATGGAAAAGAGTTCAAGAGAAGAAGGAAGGTATGTAAGAATGTTTTTTAGTCATTTATCAAAGTGATTTAATGTTTAAATGTAATGTTGATTAATTTTGCAAATGTCATCACTTGTACAATTAAAATGAATGTCAATTTTGGTTTAATATCTTCAGCACTGCAGTATTTGTGCATCAGAGAAACGATCATTATTTCTTATTAGGAGGTGGCAGTGGGAATGAATGAATGTATGGATTCAACGGAGCATCCGTGAGAATTTCAATTAGTTTGAGCTTTTTTTTTAATCTAAACTGACTTATTTTTTTCTTGTCTTAGATCAATTTATTCATCTGAGAATAAGTCCGATGAAGTGGAACATGTTCCACTGATGGTAGAACCCGGGGAAGACCCAGAACACACTGAAGAAGCATGTTCCTCCACTGGGCTGGAAACACAGGGGGGTCCTCCAGAAAGAGCTGGACGATGTAACTGGGGAGAAGAAAGTATGGACCTCTCTGCTGAAGCTGCTGCCCCCGTGACAAGAATCCAGATAAACAGACCAGAGATAGCAGACGTTGAATATGAACTAATTGGACACGAGGATATTAAAGTCGATTGTTCAGTCATTCAATAGAATGTTTGAGTTTTATACAACATGAAAAATGTGTTCATAAATGATGTGTTCAGTGAACATAACATATTTCTGGCTGTTTTCATTTGCCTGTGTGTGTAGCTTAGTCTGTGATATAGAAAACAGTTTCTGTCAAAGCTTTCATTAATCTCATAAATGGCTGATCAGTTAAACATCAGCCAGGTTTGAGGATGTACTTCACTCCACAGCCGTCAGTGTTGCTTGTTCTTTCACTGCCCTTTTTGTGAGGTCACCAAATTCAGACCAGCACAGATGGACAAAACCCAACAGCACATACAAAGCCACTTGAGAAAGGCAATCATCATGGAGGTGTGTACAGTATATGTTTAGTTAGTTCCTCGTATATTGCATCATAAAAGTCTAACCGTTTACATTTTTATGTTTGACAGACTATCCGATACACAGATGTGGGCTGCAGACCAGAACCTCACGTCCATTGTCATGTGCGTGTCAATGTGTGTCAATGCGCGCGCGTGTGTCAATGTGCGTCAATGCTTGCGCGCGTGTCAATGTGCGTCAATGCTTGCGTGCGTGTCAATGCGTGTGCGTGTGTCAATATGCTTGCGCGCGTGTCAATGTGCGTCAATGCTTGCGCGCGTGTCAATGTGCGTCAATGCGCGCGTGCGTGTCAATGTGCGTCAATGCGCCCGTGCGTGTCAATGCGTGTGCGTGCGTCAATATGCGCGAGTGTCAATGTGCGTCAATGCTTGCGCGCGTGTCAATGTGAGTCAATGCGCGCGCGTGTGTCAATGTGCGTCAATGCTTGCGCGTGTCAACACACAACACACGCACGCACACATTAAACAAATGCGCACACCCACATTAAACAAACGCGCACGCACACATAAAACACACGCATGCATACACAGACATGCACTGACAAACGCACACACACACGGTGACATGCAAACATAAAACACACGCACGCACGCACACATAAAACAAACGCGGATTTTATAGGTTTGTTTGTGATCTGTAGTTATGCGTTTGTGTGCATGTCATTGGTGTGTGTGCACATGTGTCAGTGTGTGTCTGCGTGTGCGTGCGTGTGTGTGTTTTATGTGTGCATGTCACCGTGTGTGTGAGTGTGTCAGTGCATGTCTGTGTGTGCATGCGTGTGTTTTGTGTGCGTCCGCGTTTGTTTTATGAGTGCGTGCGTGCGTGTGTTTTATGTGTGCATGTCACATGAAACAAATGCGCGCACGCACACATAAAACAAATGCGCGCATGCACACATAAAACAAATGCGCGCATGCACACATAAAGCAAATGCGCGCATGCACACATAAAACAAATGCGCGCACGTCACATAAAACAAATGCGCGCATGCACACATAAAACAAATGCGCGCACGCACATATTAAAGAAATGCGCACGCGCACACAAAACAAATGCGCAAGAGCACACAAAACAAATGCGCGCGCACAGATAAAACAAATGCACACGCACACAACACACGCACGCACACATTAAACAAATGCGCACACCCACATAAAACAAACGCGCACGCACACATAAAACACACGCATGCATACACAGACATGCACTGACAAACGCACACACACACGGTGACATGCAAACATAAAACACACGCACGCACGCACACATAAAACAAACGCGGATTTTATAGGTTTGTTTGTGATCTGTAGTTATGCGTTTGTGTGCATGTCATTGGTGTGTGTGCGCATGTTTCAGTGTGTGTCTGCGTGTGCGTGCGTGTGTGTGTTTTATGTGTGCATGTCACCGTGTGTGTGCGTGTGTCAGTGCATGTCTGTGTGTGCATGCGTGTGTGTGTTTTATGTGTGCATGTCACCGTGTGTGTGCGTGTGTCAGTGCATGTCTGTGTGTGCATGCGTGTGTGTTTTATGTGTGCATGTCACTGTGTGTGTGCGTGTGTCAGTGCATGTCTGTGTGTGCATGCGTGTGTTTTGTGTGCGTCCGCGTTTGTTTTATGTGTGCGTGCGTGCGTGTGTTTTATGTGTGCATGTCACATGAAACAAATGCGCGCACGCACACATAAAACAAATGCGCGCATGCACACATAAAACAAATGCGCGCATGCACACATAAAACAAATGCGCGCGCGCGCACACAAAACACACGGATGCACACACAGACATGCACTGACACACGCACACACACACGGTGACATGCACACATAAAACAAACGCGGACGCACACAAAACAATGTGCGTCAATGCTTGCGCGTGTCAACACACAACACACGCACGCACACATTAAACAAATGCGCACACCCACATTAAACAAACGCGCACGCACACATAAAACACACGCATGCATACACAGACATGCACTGACAAACGCACACACACACGGTGACATGCAAACATAAAACACACGCACGCACGCACACATAATGCGTGTGTTTTGTGTGCGTCCGCGTTTGTTTTATGTGTGCGTGCGTGCGTGTGTTTTATGTGTGCATGTCACATGAAACAAATGCGCGCACGCACACATAAAACAAATGCGCGCATGCACACATAAAACAAATGCGCGCATGCACACATAAAGCAAATGCGCGCATGCACACATAACACAAATGCGCGCACGTCACATAAAACAAATGCGCGCACGCACACATAAAACAAATGCGCGCACGCACATATTAAAGAAATGCGCACGCGCACACAAAACAAATGCGCAAGAGCACACAAAACAAATGCGCACACCCACATAAAACAAACGCGCACGCACACATAAAACACACGCATGCATACACAGACATGCACTGACAAACGCACACACACACGGTGACATGCAAACATAAAACACACGCACGCACGCACACATAAAACAAACGCGGGTTTTATAGGTTTGTTTGTGATGTGTAGTTATGCGTTTGTGTGCATGTCATTGGTGTGTGTGCGCATGTGTCAGTGTGTGTCTGCGTGTGCGTGCGTGTGTGTGTTTTATGTGTGCATGTCACCGTGTGTGTGCGTGTGTCAGTGCATGTCTGTGTGTGCATGCGTGTGGTTTGTGTGCGTCCGCGTTTGTTTTATGTGTGCGTGCGTGCGTGTGTTTTATGTGTGCATGTCACATGAAACAAATGCGCGCACGCACACATAAAACAAATGCGCGCATGCACACATAAAACAAATGCGCGCACGTCACATAAAACAAATGCGCGCACGCACACATAAAACAAATGCGCGCACGCACATATTAAAGAAATGCGCACGCGCACACAAAACAAATGCGCAAGAGCACACAAAACAAATGCGCGCGCACAGATAAAACAAATGCACACGCACACAACACACACACGCACACATTAAACAAATGCGCACACCCACATTAAACAAACGCGCACGCACACATAAAACACACGCATGCATACACAGACATGCACTGACAAACGCACACACACACGGTGACATGCAAACATAAAACACACGCACGCACGCACGCACACATAAAACAAACGCGGATTTTATAGGTTTGTTTGTGATCTGTAGTTATGCGTTTGTGTGCATGTCATTGGTGTGTGTGCGCATGTGTCAGTGTGTGTCTGCGTGTGCGTGCGTGTGTGTGTTTTATGTGTGCATGTCACCGTGTGTGTGCGTGTGTCAGTGCATGTCTGTGTGTGCATGCGTGTGTGTGTTTTATGTGTGCATGTCACCGTGTGTGTGCGTGTGTCAGTGCATCTCTGTGTGTGCATGCGTGTGTTTTGTGTGCGTCCGCGTTTGTTTTATGTGTGCGTGCGTGCGTGTGTTTTATGTGTGCATGTCACATGAAACAAATGCGCGCACGCACACATAAAACAAATGCGCGCATGCACACATAAAACAAATGCGCGCATGCACACATAAAACAAATGCGCGCGCGCGCACACAAAACACACGGATGCACACACAGACATGCACTGACACACGCACACACACACGGTGACATGCACACATAAAACAAACGCGGACGCACACAAAACAATGTGCGTCAATGCTTGCGCGTGTCAACACACAACACACGCACGCACACATTAAACAAATGCGCACACCCACATTAAACAAACGCGCACGCACACATAAAACACACGCATGCATACACAGACATGCACTGACAAACGCACACACACACGGTGACATGCAAACATAAAACACACGCACGCACGCACACATAATGCGTGTGTTTTGTGTGCGTCCGCGTTTGTTTTATGTGTGCGTGCGTGCGTGTGTTTTATGTGTGCATGTCACATGAAACAAATGCGCGCACGCACACATAAAACAAATGCGCGCATGCACACATAAAACAAATGCGCGCATGCACACATAAAGCAAATGCGCGCATGCACACATAACACAAATGCGCGCATGCACACAACACAAATGCGCGCACGTCACATAAAACAAATGCGCGCACGCACACATAAAACAAATGCGCGCACGCACATATTAAAGAAATGCGCACGCGCACACAAAACAAATGCGCAAGAGCACACAAAACAAATGCGCGCGCACAGATAAAACAAATGCACACGCACACAACACACGCACGCACACATTAAACAAATGCGCACACCCACATAAAACAAACGCGCACGCACACATAAAACACACGCATGTATACACAGACATGCACTGACAAACGCACACACACACGGTGACATGCAAACATAAAACACACGCACGCACGCACACATAAAACAAACGCGGGTTTTATAGGTTTGTTTGTGATGTGTAGTTATGCGTTTGTGTGCATGTCATTGGTGTGTGTGCGCATGTGTCAGTGTGTGTCTGCGTGTGCGTGCGTGTGTGTGTTTTATGTGTGCATGTCACCGTGTGTGTGCGTGTGTCAGTGCATGTCTGTGTGTGCATGCGTGTGTGTGTTTTATGTGTGCATGTCACCGTGTGTGTGCGTGTGTCAGTGCATGTCTGTGTGTGCATGCGTGTGTTTTGTGTGCGTCCGCGTTTGTTTTATGTGTGCGTGCGTGCGTGTGTTTTATGTGTGCATGTCACATGAAACAAATGCGCGCACGCACACATAAAACAAATGCGCGCATGCACACATAAAACAAATGCGCGCGCGCACACAAAACACACGGATGCACACACAGACATGCACTGACACACGCACACACACACGGTGACATGCACACATAAAACAAACGCGGACGCACACAAAACAAACGCGCACGCACACATAAAACACACGCATGCATACATAGACATGCACTGACAAACGCACACACACACGGTGACATGCAAACATAAAACACACGCACGCACGAACACATAAAACAAACGCGGATTTTTTTTAGAATAGAATAGAATAGAAAAGCTTTATTCATCCCCAGAGGGGAAACACACTTTCACAACAGCGCAGATTAAAAAAAATATATATAGGTTTGTTTGTGACGTGTAGTTATGCGTTTGTGTGCATGTCACTGGTGTGTGTGCGCATGTGTCAGTGTGTGTCTGCGTGTGCGTGCGTGTGTGTGTTTTATGTGTGCATGTCACCGTGTGTGTGTGCGTGTGTCAGTGCATGTCTGTGTGTGCATGCGTGTGTTTAATGTGTGCGTGCGCGTTTGTTTTGTGTGCGTCCGCGTTTGTTTTATGTGTGCGTGCGTGCTTGTGTTTATGTGTGCATGTCACCGTGTGTGTGGGCGTGTGTCAGTGCATGTCTGTGTGTGCATGCGTGTGTTTTAGGTGTGCGTGCGCGTTTCTTTGATGTGTGCGTCCGCGTTTGTTTTATGTGTGCGTGCGTGCGTGTGTTTTATGTGTGCATGTCACCGTGTGTGTGTGCGTTTGTCAGTGCATGTCCGTGTACGCATGCGTGTGTTTTATGTGTGCGTGCGCGTTTGTTTTATGTGGGTGTGCGCATTTGTTTAATGTGTGCGTTCGTGCACAGTCAATTTCCAAGTGTCAAAAAGGAAGTGTTAATGTATTTTAACTATTTCATAGACTGGTTTAACTCTTCCAGATGTAACACAACAACAACAGGTGTAAAACGTGGCTCCTCCCCCTGCAGTGCTGTTGTCAATATCCAGAGTTAAAACCCAGGTGTTATTTATTCAGTGTAAAAAGTGAATGAACACTGTCAAGGGTCAATTTAACAATATTCAGTGTTAATATCTTAATATGCTCCGCCCATTTCAAATGATCCAGAAGTTTCTAGAGTAATTGGACCTCATGGACCACCGCCATGTTTCCATTGGTAAAGACTGTGGTAAGTCTCTCCATCTGCTGACTTATATTTAAATGAATTAAACGATGTATACAATTGTATTCACCGTGACTGTACTACCATTCGCTTTTTAGACTTCTAATGTAGATGAATTGCTATGTGGTTCACCAACATTAAGTTACATTCTATTACTTGTAATGCGGTACAGTTAACCTGCGCAGTGAACACCACGTGTAGACACTTGTAACCAATACCACTATGGATTATTGTGTATATTCGGTTTATGGTGCTCGCTCAAAACAACAGATGTATATGCTGTCTGTACATGCGCGCGCCAGTAAGTACGGTAGTTCATTCCCGCGCCACTCCCCCTCTGTCGGGCTTTAGTTTTTAGTAATGTAACCCAGCCGTTTATTTGTCGTTTTATGTTTCAATTATTTTCACTGGAAGTATATAATTAAACCCAGTTGTTATTTTCGTGTTTTATGTTTTATTACTTTTCAATGCATGTATCGCATCAAGACACTGTCGCTTTAAGACGGCCATTGTTTTTTACCTGCGTTCCACGGATGAGACGCGTGGTGTTCAGATGCTTCAGCGGCTCAGAGACTGAGACACGTGTAAGTAAGTAAGTAAGTAAGTAATATTTATTTATATAGCGCTTTTCGAGACCAGGGTCACAAAGCGCTTTAACAATCAAAAACAATACTCAAAACAGTACATACTTCAAAGATCAAGACAACACCGAGAACAACAAGTTCGAGAAATTCAAGGAAAAGCCTGAACAAATAGAAACGTCTTAAGATGTTTCTTAAAGGAGTCAGTAGACTCCATCAAGCGCAAAGAGAGAGGAAGATTGTTCCAAAGCTTAGGAGCAACAGCCTGAAAAGATTTCTCTCCTCTGGTCCTGAGCCGTGTGCGTGGAACCATCAGTAGATTCTGATCCACAGACCTCAGAGACCGAGCTGGGGTGTAAGGCTGGATCAGATCAGTGATGTAAGGAGGAGCCTGACCATGAATAGCTCTGAAAGTAAGAACCAGAATTTTAAAGTTGATCCTGAAAGAAACTGGAAGCCAGTGAAGAGTTTTAAGGATCGGAGAAATGTGAGTTCTCCTACTTGAGCGGGTCAGAATTCTCGCTGCAGAGTTCTGAATCAACTGCAGACGAGACAGCTCCTTCTTGTTAAGACATGAAAACAAACCGTTACAATAGTCCAGACGAGAAGAAACAAACGCATGGATTACAAGCTCCAGATCATGTTGTGACAACATTTTCCTAAGTTTAGAGATTTTTCTCAGTTGAAGGAAACAGTTTCTGGTCAGTTTTCTGCAGTGTTGAACAAGAGACATGTCTTTATCAAATACAACACCCAGGTTTCTCAGGCTCAGTTTGACAGACTGACCTAAGTCACCCAAGTACTGACTCAACCATGGAATCTTATCATCAGGAGCAATCACCAGAGTTTCAGTTTTGTCCACATTAAGCTGTAAAGTGTGCCAACGCTCCTGCAATTTTACTGAATACACTCGCTTATCACTCCTAGGTGAGCCTAAACAATACGTTTATATTATTGTTTATATTGCTGTGTGTAAATGAATGTTGTGTCGAAGCAGCTATTTAAGTTTTTGTGTGAAACTTGAAGCATTGTTTTATAACTTTATTCAAGTGTATATTTTCGATAGTATTTTATATTGTACTGTTTCACTTTGTTTTGAAAGTAAGTTGCACTTTATATTTTGTTATCGCGTGGTGTTCAGATGCTTCAGCGGCTCAGAGTTCACCGCATCTGTTATTTAACACGCCGATTAAACGTTCGTGCTGTTGTATGGTTAACAAGCGTTGAATGTGTTGAAGGTGCCGTAGCTAAGAATCTTGAATATTAATAAAATAAATCGCCTACCATGACCCACCAATATAGCAAACTTTTTATTGGAATATAAATATATTTTCGTCCTTCAAAATAACAAACAAAATACGTGTGTGAGTTACATTATAATTAAAAAAGCTAAGTTTTAGCGAACTAGCTCTCGTGTTAACGCACCACAGAAAGTTACATTACACGCAATGAAACATTATTTCTGAGTCTTAAAGCAATAATGATATCTTACCTCAATAGACGAGTGACGCGCACCTGATTCCGTCAAGTTATGCACAAACGTGAGGATAAAATGCGATCGATCTTTGTCAACAAGTGTGACGTCATCATCCGGAAGTTGCGTATGCGGCAATTTGAAAACTTTTTAGCTGACGCTAAATTTAAACTAAACTTAACTCGGTCTTTATACAAGCACGCATCTACTATTGTATTCATGGCGCTTTTAAACAAACAAGCACAATATCTCATTGTATTCCTGTGGTGTGACGTCACCGCTGCAGGATCAGTTGATTAGCATGTGTGACGTCACCCCTGCAGACTCGCGATTAATGTTGACAAACGTCACGTAGACGCTCATAATCGCAGCTAAATAAAAAGAAAACATATGTCCATAAACGCAATCTCAATGAAAGCTTCTATTTTCATAGAAAAGCGCACCGGATTATAAAGAGGATCAAGCGAAATAGCACAGACTTTATTTTACTCATTCATAAAACAATGTCAACATTATGGAGTTGAAACACCTAAAAATATACAATATAGTCACTTTTACAGGACCTTTTAAGCATGTTTTAATCCGCGAGAGCTTCTTGACTTCCGCGATGCGTAAACAATCCAAGCTCCAAAAAATTAAAATTAAGCATTTTTACCGATTTATATTCACTCTGTACCTCCTTAAAGTGGTTTGAGGTCGTTAAGCACAATCAGGATTAGAATCACACTGTTGACATTAAACATTTCAAATGAGCTTCATAGTTGTAGAATTACGGTAGCCAAATGAAACAGCGACACGTCACGTTACCAAGGCAACGAAGAGATGGGCGACGCGTCAAATGTAACCCGGGTCGTTTGAATCCGACGTCGGGGGGTGCTCTGTATAATACTGGGTGACCCGTGCGTGTCAATGCGTGCGCGCGTGTCAATGTGCGTCAATACGTGTGTGTCAATGTGCGTCAATGTGCGTCAATACGTGTGTGTGTGTCAATGTGCGTCAATGCGTGCGGGTGTGTCAATGCGTATAGACGTGTGTTTATATGTGTGTACATATATGTGTGTATGTGTATAGACGTGTGTGTGTATATATGTGTGTGTATGTGTATAGACGTGTGTGTGTATATATATGTGTGTATGTGTATAGACGTGTGTGTGTATATATGTGTGTGTATAGACGTGTGTGTATATATATGTGTCTATGTGTATAGACGTGTGTGTATATGTGTGTATGTGTATAGACGTGTGTGTGTGTGTGTATATATATATATACGTGTGTGTGTTTATATATGTGTGTATGTGTATAGACGTGTGTGTGTATATATATGTGTGTATATGTGTGTATGTGTATAGACGTGTGTGTGTGTATATGTGTGTATGTGTATAGACGTGTGTGTATATATATGTGTGTATATGTGTGTATGTGTATAGACGTGTGTGTATATATATGTGTGTATGTGTATAGACGTGTGTGTGTATATGTATATGTGTATAGACGTGTGTGTGTGTGTGTGTGTGTATATACTGTATATATATTGTAACGATCCTGTTTGTTCTGTTCATTAATGTTGCGGGCACTTTAAGAAGGTGAGTCTGTGCGCATGCGCAGTTGTTGTTAGAGAGATTTCGCGTTCAACTAGTGGTGTGAAGAACGAGCGGCGTTGGTTGTGGCCGAAACAATAACCTCTCTGTGAGTACAGCGAACAAAGAAACAATATCTGTGCAAGACAACCGTCTGGTCATGTGTGGAGGACCAAACGTTACATTGGTGTCAGAAGCGACTTTTTCGGACCTGCTCCTGAGGCGAAGCTAACGGTTATTAGCAACGAACTTTGCTAACGAACGTCCCCGGTATGTACGGGAAAGTGAAGAGCGAAAGTGAGGAGATGGACGTTGGTGCGAGACGACGGGACCATGCTCAACAGTTAAGAGACGCTGTGTTACAACTCTCAGAAGAAGAATGTGCGTCAATGCGTGCGCCAATGTGCAGCAACTGGGCTTCATCAAGTATCAAACAGATCACACATCACACCTACCATGATTTTGTTCAATGAGATGAAAACTTATTTGATGTTCAATCCAGTGTTCAGGTTGACTTCAGTGCTTATGTTTTAGTAGAAGTGAAGCTGTGGTGCTTTAGTTTAATACATGGACACAGCACTAAACTTTGTTGTTGGTTGTTAGTTGTTTTTTTAGATTTTGGGATCAACCGTCACTTTTTAGTAATGGGAGAATTATTTCTCTGCACTGTGCGAGTCGTCCCAGAGCCATTGTTCAGCCTGAAGCCAATACGTTTTTAGGTTGAAAAGTTTGCCCCCCTGAAAAAATGTAATGCCCCCCCTTAAATGTTTTTCTGCAGCCGGGTCTGTCAGTGTTATACTAGATCCACTCAGTATAAACTGTTGTCAACATTGAAGTCAAATCATCTCCAGAAATGATACTTTGTGATGAAGTCTTAATGTTAAAAGAGACAAATGTAATAATATCTTTAATGAATCAATTCATGTACATTTATATCAAACCTGCTATTCCCTGCATGATGGGATCAGAAACACTAGAATTCTACTTTCTCGGGACGTTTTAGATTTACAACGACGACATCATTAAAAGTGTGAACTGCAGTCACACTGCAAGTTTATGTCCATAATCCTTAGATATTCTCTCCAAATGAGAACAATTTAACAGAAGAGTTTAACATTACCTTGGCTGTAGTCATGCTCTGTAGACAGAAGCTTCACCTGCACAGGTGATCTCATTAGCTCGTCCTGTCTCTCCACCTGCACGCAAAGCAACTTGTACTCTCTGCTGCCCTCTAGTGTTGCTAAAACGATTTATTATGTCCAATAAACAAACCTACAGAAAGACTTAACAGTGTGGGTCTTTCTTTTTATTTCAAGGGTCCCCATTTTATCTCAAACATCAATATAGCTAATATTTAACACTAATTGGTAAATATCAAACATGTATGCTTCATTACAGTTGAAACAATTGTTCTCTGGTAACAAATATTTATCATTAAACATGTGTGTTCATGTATGATCCATGGCACTCATCATGATGGACAAATATGATGGAAAAACATTCTATTAGTGTCAGTACAGTACACGAGGTTGGAAATCAACCACGCATTTGCGCATGCGTTGTCCACCTACAAGGAGGTTTATAACGGTCAGACGCGGAAGAATCTACGAAACTATCACTGATAGATTCTCAAAAATCATCTGATATTAAATGATCTTTTCTCTCAAGGATAAGGATGTTGAAGGAGTGACGTCACAGTGTCCACTGTTGAAGGATAAGGATGTTGAGTGTCCAGCTGGAAGGAGCACAGGTACATGTTGTGGTTTATTAAAGTCTCTTTTCATTTTATTGACATCGGTAAATGTAACGCTAAGTTTAAGTGAAGGTATCAAGACCTGTCGCCCTTCCCAGCTATCTTCTAAATAATCCACGGAGGAAAAATTCAGAAAAAAAAGTCTTATATAGATCCAGAGCGGTCCGTAATAGGAACAAAAAAACAAAACAGGCACTCGGGGCGAAGGCAGGGCACTTCTGGAGATCGGGGTCCCAACAGCAACTAAAACAAAAAGACAAAAGGACTCACTTGAGTAAATAAAAGTGCTGACAACGTCAGGAGTATCCAAAGGATTATCCAGTTGTGATTCAAAGGCGAGGAGCGAGATCGAAAGGACAGCCAACCTGGTCTGGAAACGCAATACTCTGGCGAGTTCTTCCGGGTAGAGACGCTCCTTATCAATGGGAAGAACCCGCCACTCCATCATCCCCAGCCGCGCACCTGCCAGCGTCTGTCACTCAAAACACAGGACACATGAAAACGGAAAACCACCTTCAAAATAAAACAAAAGAACATAAGCATGACACTTGTATGTTGATTCTATCAAATGTATTCTGCCTATTTTAAATGTTGACCTTTTTTCTTATAAGAGTAACTGTCAGGAGTCTTGATGTAAAACGTCACTCAAATGTGTCATTTATTTATTTCTCTCACAGGATTCAGAGTCAATGTTCATTGCACAGAATTTCCATCTCCGTCCTGCACTGTCTGTGATGATGGAACTTACATGGACAAATTGAACCGAGAGAAACATGGTTTCAAGTGTCTCGTCTGTACTGAAGGTAAAGTTTGTTCTTCACTAGAATGATGAGTTGGTCAGTATGTAGATGTGATGTAGAATTTGTTATTGACTAACAGGACTGAGAGAGATCAGATCCTGTACCTTCACAGCAAACACCAAGTGTGAACCTCTGGAGGGTTTTTTCTGTGTGGACGGCTCAGTGGACACATGTGTGGCAGCACAGCAACACTCCACATGTGAACCAGGACAGTTCATCATCAGAGCAGGCGAGTTTCACATCCAACATGTGAAATGCAAGAGTGCAGAAACTATAAGACACACACAATGTTCTTCACAGGAACGTCCTCCACAGACACTGAGTGTGGAACCTGCAGTGAAGGAACATTTTCAAATGGAACGTTCACGTCATGTCAGGATCACAAACAGTGAGTGAAGCTTCACAAATGTTTGCTCCAGATGTTTTCTTCTAAACTGTCTCCACTTGTCTTTGTAGATGTTCAACATATCTACGAGAAGGAACTATTTCTTCTGACTCTGTATGTCGAGAAGGTTTGACACCAGGAGAAGTGGCTGGAATTATTGTTGCTGTGATCGTTCTACTGATCACATGTTCTGTAGTTTATTGGTATAAAAAAAGAAAAAGAGGTAAAAAACAAATGCATTCATAAAAATCACATTATTATATTGATTTGTGTTTATCTGGAGTCATTTCCTTGAATTATTTTTCTCCTTAACCAGATGGAAAAGAGTTCAAGAGAAGAAGGAAGGTATGTAAGAATGTTTTTTAGTCATTTATCAAAGTGATTTAATGTTTAAATGTAATGTTGATTAATTTTGCAAATGTCATCACTTGTACAATTAAAATGAATGTCAATTTTGGTTTAATATCTTCAGCACTGCAGTATTTGTGCATCAGAGAAACGATCATTATTTCTTATTAGGAGGTGGCAGTGGGAATGAATGAATGTATGGATTCAACGGAGCATCCGTGAGAATTTCAATTAGTTTGAGCTTTTTTTTTAATCTAAACTGACTTATTTTTTTCTTGTCTTAGATCAATTTATTCATCTGAGAATAAGTCCGATGAAGTGGAACATGTTCCACTGATGGTAGAACCCGGGGAAGACCCAGAACACACTGAAGAAGCATGTTCCTCCACTGGGCTGGAAACACAGGGGGGTCCTCCAGAAAGAGCTGGACGATGTAACTGGGGAGAAGAAAGTATGGACCTCTCTGCTGAAGCTGCTGCCCCCGTGACAAGAATCCAGATAAACAGACCAGAGATAGCAGACGTTGAATATGAACTAATTGGACACGAGGATATTAAAGTAGATTGTTCAGTCATTCAATAGAATGTTTGAGTTTTATACAACATGAAAAATGTGTTCATAAATGATGTGTTCAGTGAACATAACATATTTCTGGCTGTTTTCATTTGCCTGTGTGTGTAGCTTAGTCTGTGATATAGAAAACAGTTTCTGTCAAAGCTTTCATTAATCTCATAAATGGCTGATCAGTTAAACATCAGCCAGGTTTGAGGATGTACTTCACTCCACAGCCGTCAGTGTTGCTTGTTCTTTCACTGCCCTTTTTGTGAGGTCACCAAATTCAGACCAGCACAGATGGACAAAACCCAACAGCACATACAAAGCCACTTGAGAAAGGCAATCATCATGGAGGTGTGTACAGTATATGTTTAGTTAGTTCCTCGTATATTGCATCATAAAAGTCTAACCGTTTACATTTTTATGTTTGACAGACTATCCGATACACAGATGTGGGCTGCAGACCAGAACCTCACGTCCATTGTCATGTGCGTGTCAATGTGTGTCAATGCGCGCGTGTGTCAATGTGCGTCAATGCTTGCGCGCGTGTCAATGTGCGTCAATGCTTGCGTGCGTGTCAATGCGTGTGCGTGTGTCAATATGCTTGCGCGCGTGTCAATGTGCGTCAATGCTTGCGCGCGTGTCAATGTGCGTCAATGCGCGCGTGCGTGTCAATGTGCGTCAATGCGCCCGTGCGTGTCAATGCGTGTGCGTGCGTCAATATGCGCGCGAGTGTCAATGTGCGTCAATGCTTGCGCGCGTGTCAATGTGAGTCAATGCTTGCGCGTGTGTCAATGTGCGTCAATGCTTGCGCGTGTCAACACACAACACACGCACGCACACATTAAACAAATGCGCACACCCACATTAAACAAACGCGCACGCACACATAAAACACACGCATGCATACACAGACATGCACTGACAAACGCACACACACACGGTGACATGCAAACATAAAACACACGCACGCACGCACACATAAAACAAACGCGGATTTTATAGGTTTGTTTGTGATCTGTAGTTATGCGTTTGTGTGCATGTCATTGGTGTGTGTGCGCATGTGTCAGTGTGTGTCTGCGTGTGCGTGCGTGTGTGTGTTTTATGTGTGCATGTCACCGTGTGTGTGAGTGTGTCAGTGCATGTCTGTGTGTGCATGCGTGTGTTTTGTGTGCGTCCGCGTTTGTTTTATGAGTGCGTGCGTGCGTGTGTTTTATGTGTGCATTACACATGAAACAAATGCGCGCACGCACACATAAAACAAATGCGCGCATGCACACATAAAACAAATGCGCGCATGCACACATAAAGCAAATGCGCGCATGCACACATAAAACAAATGCGCGCACGTCACATAAAACAAATGCGCGCACGCACACATAAAACAAATGCGCGCACGCACATATTAAAGAAATGCGCACGCGCACACAAAACAAATGCGCAAGAGCACACAAAACAAATGCGCGCGCACAGATAAAACAAATGCACACGCACACAACACACGCACGCACACATTAAACAAATGCGCACACCCACATAAAACAAACGCGCACGCACACATAAAACACACGCATGCATACACAGACATGCACTGACAAACGCACACACACACGGTGACATGCAAACATAAAACACACGCACGCACGCACACATAAAACAAACGCGGGTTTTATAGGTTTGTTTGTGATGTGTAGTTATGCGTTTGTGTGCATGTCATTGGTGTGTGTGCGCATGTGTCAGTGTGTGTCTGCGTGTGCGTGCGTGTGTGTGTTTTATGTGTGCATGTCACCGTGTGTGTGCGTGTGTCAGTGCATGTCTGTGTGTGCATGCGTGTGTTTTGTGTGCGTCCGCGTTTGTTTTATGTGTGCGTGCGTGCGTGTGTTTTATGTGTGCATGTCACATGAAACAAATGCGCGCACGCACACATAAAACAAATGCGCGCATGCACACATAAAACAAATGCGCGCATGCACACATAAAACAAATGCGCGCATGCACACATAAAGCAAATGCGCGCATGCACACATAAAACAAATGCGCGCACGTCACATAAAACAAATGCGCGCACGCACACATAAAACAAATGCGCGCACGCACATATTAAAGAAATGCGCACGCGCACACAAAACAAATGCGCAAGAGCACACAAAACAAATGCGTGCGCACAGATAAAACAAATGCACACGCACACAACACACACACGCACACATTAAACAAATGCGCACACCCACATTAAACAAACGCGCACGCACACATAAAACACACGCATGCATACACAGACATGCACTGACAAACGCACACACACACGGTGACATGCAAACATAAAACACACGCACGCACGCACGCACACATAAAACAAACGCGGATTTTATAGGTTTGTTTGTGATCTGTAGTTATGCGTTTGTGTGCATGTCATTGGTGTGTGTGCGCATGTGTCAGTGTGTGTCTGCGTGTGCGTGCGTGTGTGTGTTTTATGTGTGCATGTCACCGTGTGTGTGCGTGTGTCAGTGCATGTCTGTGTGTGCATGCGTGTGTGTGTTTTATGTGTGCATGTCACCGTGTGTGTGCGTGTGTCAGTGCATCTCTGTGTGTGCATGCGTGTGTTTTGTGTGCGTCCGCGTTTGTTTTATGTGTGCGTGCGTGCGTGTGTTTTATGTGTGCATGTCACATGAAACAAATGCGCGCACGCACACATAAAACAAATGCGCGCATGCACACATAAAACAAATGCGCGCATGCACACATAAAACAAATGCGCGCGCGCGCACACAAAACACACGGATGCACACACAGACATGCACTGACACACGCACACACACACGGTGACATGCACACATAAAACAAACGCGGACGCACACAAAACAATGTGCGTCAATGCTTGCGCGTGTCAACACACAACACACGCACGCACACATTAAACAAATGCGCACACCCACATTAAACAAACGCGCACGCACACATAAAACACACGCATGCATACACAGACATGCACTGACAAACGCACACACACACGGTGACATGCAAACATAAAACACACGCACGCACGCACACATAATGCGTGTGTTTTGTGTGCGTCCGCGTTTGTTTTATGTGTGCGTGCGTGCGTGTGTTTTATGTGTGCATGTCACATGAAACAAATGCGCGCACGCACACATAAAACAAATGCGCGCATGCACACATAAAACAAATGCGCGCATGCACACATAAAGCAAATGCGCGCATGCACACATAACACAAATGCGCGCATGCACACATAACACAAATGCGCGCACGTCACATAAAACAAATGCGCGCACGCACACATAAAACAAATGCGCGCACGCACATATTAAAGAAATGCGCACGCGCACACAAAACAAATGCGCAAGAGCACACAAAACAAATGCGCGCGCACAGATAAAACAAATGCACACGCACACAACACACGCACGCACACATTAAACAAATGCGCACACCCACATAAAACAAACGCGCACGCACACATAAAACACACGCATGCATACACAGACATGCACTGACAAACGCACACACACACGGTGACATGCAAACATAAAACACACGCACGCACGCACACATAAAACAAACGCGGGTTTTATAGGTTTGTTTGTGATGTGTAGTTATGCGTTTGTGTGCATGTCATTGGTGTGTGTGCGCATGTGTCAGTGTGTGTCTGCGTGTGCGTGCGTGTGTGTGTTTTATGTGTGCATGTCACCGTGTGTGTGCGTGTGTCAGTGCATGTCTGTGTGTGCATGCGTGTGTGTGTTTTATGTGTGCATGTCACCGTGTGTGTGCGTGTGTCAGTGCATGTCTGTGTGTGCATGCGTGTGTTTTGTGTGCGTCCGCGTTTGTTTTATGTGTGCGTGCGTGCGTGTGTTTTTATGTGTGCATGTCACATGAAACAAATGCGCGCACGCACACATAAAACAAATGCGCGCATGCACACATAAAACAAATGCGCGCATGCACACATAAAACAAATGCGCGCGCGCACACAAAACACACGGATGCACACACAGACATGCACTGACACACGCACACACACACGGTGACATGCACACATAAAACAAACGCGGACGCACACAAAACAAACGCGCACGCACACATAAAACACACGCATGCATACATAGACATGCACTGACAAACGCACACACACACGGTGACATGCAAACATAAAACACACGCACGCACGAACACATAAAACAAACGCGGATTTTTTTTAGAATAGAAAAGCTTTATTCATCCCCAGAGGGGAAACACACTTTCACAACAGCGCAGATTAAAAAAAATATATATAGGTTTGTTTGTGGTGTGTAGTTATGCGTTTGTGTGCATGTCACTGGTGTGTGTGCGCATGTGTCAGTGTGTGTCTGCGTGTGCGTGCGTGTGTGTGTTTTATGTGTGCATGTCACCGTGTGTGTGTGCGTGTGTCAGTGCATGTCTGTGTGTGCATGCGTGTGTTTAATGTGTGCGTGCGCGTTTGTTTTGTGTGCGTCCGCGTTTGTTTTATGTGTGCGTGCGTGCGTGTGTTTATGTGTGCATGTCACCGTGTGTGTGGGCGTGTGTCAGTGCATGTCTGTGTGTGCATGCGTGTGTTTTAGGTGTGCGTGCGCGTTTCTTTGATGTGTGCGTCCGCGTGTGTTTTATGTGTGCGTGCGCGTTTGTTTTATGTGGGTGTGCGCATTTGTTTAATGTGTGCGTTCGTGCACAGTAAATTTCCAAGTGTCAAAAAGGAAGTGTTAATGTATTTTAACTATTTCATAGACTGGTTTAACTCTTCCAGATGTAACACAACAACAACAGGTGTAAAACGTGGCTCCTCCCCCTGCAGTGCTGTTGTCAATATCCAGAGTTAAAACCCAGGTGTTATTTATTCAGTGTAAAAAGTGAATGAACACTGTCAAGGGTCAATTTAACAATATTCAGTGTTAATATCTTAATATGCTCCGCCCATTTCAAATGATCCAGAAGTTTCTAGAGTAATTGGACCTCATGGACCACCGCCATGTTTCCATTGGTAAAGACTGTGGTAAGTCTCTCCATCTGCTGACTTATATTTAAATGAATTAAACGATTTATACAATTGTATTCACCGTGACTGTACTACCATTCGCTTTTTAGACTTCTAATGTAGATGAATTGCTATGTGGTTCACCAACATTAAGTTACATTCTATTACTTGTAATGCGGTACAGTTAACCTGCGCAGTGAACACCACGTGTAGACACTTGTAACCAATACCACTATGGATTATTGTGTATATTCGGTTTATGGTGCTCGCTCAAAACAACAGATGTATATGCTGTCTGTACATGCGCGCGCCAGTAAGTACGGTAGTTCATTCCCGCGCCACTCCCCCTCTGTCAGGCTTTAGTTTTTAGTAATGTAACCCAGCCGTTTATTTGTCGTTTTATGTTTCAATTATTTTCACTGGAAGTATATAATTAAACCCAGTTGTTATTTTCGTGTTTTATGTTTTATTACTTTTCAATGCATGTATCGCATCAAGACACTGTCGCTTTAAGACGGCCATTGTTTTTTACCTGCGTTCCACGGATGAGACGCGTGGTGTTCAGATGCTTCAGCGGCTCAGAGACTGAGACACGTGTAAGTAAGTAAGTAAGTAAGTAATATTTATTTATATAGCGCTTTTTGAGACCAGGGTCACAAAGCGCTTTAACAATCAAAAACAATACTCAAAACAGTACATACTTCAAAGATCAAGACAACACCGAGAACAACAAGTTCGAGAAATTCAAGGAAAAGCCTGAACAAATAGAAACGTCTTAAGATGTTTCTTAAAGGAGTCAGTAGACTCCATCAAGCGCAAAGAGAGAGGAAGATTGTTCCAAAGCTTAGGAGCAACAGCCTGAAAAGATTTCTCTCCTCTGGTCCTGAGCCGTGTGCGTGGAACCATCAGTAGATTCTGATCCACAGACCTCAGAGACCGAGCTGGGGTGTAAGGCTGGATCAGATCAGTGATGTAAGGAGGAGCCTGACCATGAATAGCTCTGAAAGTAAGAACCAGAATTTTAAAGTTGATCCTGAAAGAAACTGGAAGCCAGTGAAGAGTTTTAAGGATCGGAGAAATGTGAGTTCTCCTACTTGAGCGGGTCAGAATTCTCGCTGCAGAGTTCTGAATCAACTGCAGACGAGACAGCTCCTTCTTGTTAAGACATGAAAACAAACCGTTACAATAGTCCAGACGAGAAGAAACAAACGCATGGATTACAAGCTCCAGATCATGTTGTGACAACATTTTCCTAAGTTTAGAGATTTTTCTCAGTTGAAGGAAACAGTTTCTGGTCAGTTTTCTGCAGTGTTGAACAAGAGACATGTCTTTATCAAATACAACACCCAGGTTTCTCAGGCTCAGTTTGACAGACTGACCTAAGTCACCCAAGTACTGACTCAACCATGGAATCTTATCATCAGGAGCAATCACCAGAGTTTCAGTTTTGTCCACATTAAGCTGTAAAGTGTGCCAACGCTCCTGCAATTTTACTGAATACACTCGCTTATCACTCCTAGGTGAGCCTAAACAATACGTTTATATTATTGTTTATATTGCTGTGTGTAAATGAATGTTGTGTCGAAGCAGCTATTTAAGTTTTTGTGTGAAACTTGAAGCATTGTTTTATAACTTTATTCAAGTGTATATTTTCGATAGTATTTTATATTGTACTGTTTCACTTTGTTTTGAAAGTAAGTTGCACTTTATATTTTGTTATCGTTTGGTGTTCAGATGCTTCAGCGGCTCAGAGTTCACCGCATCTGTTATTTAACACGCCGATTAAACGTTCGTGCTGTTGTATGGTTAACAAGCGTTGAATGTGTTGAAGGTGCCGTAGCTAAGAATCTTGAATATTAATAAAATAAATCGCCTACCATGACCCACCAATATAGCAAACTTTTTATTGGAATATAAATATATTTTCGTCCTTCAAAATAACAAACAAAATACGTGTGTGAGTTACATTATAATTAAAAAAGCTACGTTTTAGCGAACTAGCTCTCGTGTTAACGCACCACAGAAAGTTACATTACACGCAATGAAACATTATTTCTGAGTCTTAAAGCAATAATGATATCTTACCTCAATAGACGAGTGACGCGCACCTGATTCCGTCAAGTTATGCACAAACGTGAGGATAAAATGCGATCGATCTTTGTCAACAAGTGTGACGTCATCATCCGGAAGTTGCGTATGCGGCAATTTGAAAACTTTTTAGCTGACGCTAAATTTAAACTAAACTTAACTCGGTCTTTATACAAGCACGCATCTACTATTGTATTCATGGCGCTTTTAAACAAACAAGCACAATATCTCATTGTATTCCTGTGGTGTGACGTCACCGCTGCAGGATCAGTTGATTAGCATGTGTGACGTCACCCCTGCAGACTCGCGATTAATGTTGACAAACGTCACGTAGACGCTCATAATCGCAGCTAAATAAAAAGAAAACATATGTCCATAAACGCAATCTCAATGAAAGCTTCTATTTTCATAGAAAAGCGCACCGGATTATAAAGAGGATCAAGCGAAATAGCACAGACTTTATTTTACTCATTCATAAAACAATGTCAACATTATGGAGTTGAAACACCTAAAAATATACAATATAGTCACTTTTACAGGACCTTTTAAGCATGTTTTAATCCGCGAGAGCTTCTTGACTTCCGCGATGCGTAAACAATCCAAGCTCCAAAAAATTAAAATTAAGCATTTTTACCGATTTATATTCACTCTGTACCTCCTTAAAGTGGTTTGAGGTCGTTAAGCACAATCAGGATTAGAATCACACTGTTGACATTAAACATTTCAAATGAGCTTCATAGTTGTAGAATTACGGTAGCCAAATGAAACAGCGACACGTCACGTTACCAAGGCAACGAAGAGATGGGCGACGCGTCAAATGTAACCCGGGTCGTTTGAATCCGACGTCGGGGGGTGCTCTGTATAATACTGGGTGACCCGTGCGTGTCAATGCGTGCGCGCGTGTCAATGTGCGTCAATACGTGTGTGTCAATGTGCGTCAATGTGCGTCAATACGTGTGTGTGTGTCAATGTGCGTCAATGCGTGCGGGTGTGTCAATGCGTATAGACGTGTGTTTATATGTGTGTACATATATGTGTGTATGTGTATAGACGTGTGTGTGTATATATGTGTGTGTATGTGTATAGACGTGTGTGTGTATATATATGTGTGTATGTGTATAGACGTGTGTGTGTATATATGTGTGTGTATAGACGTGTGTGTATATATATGTGTCTATGTGTATAGACGTGTGTGTATATGTGTGTATGTGTATAGACGTGTGTGTGTGTGTGTATATATATATATACGTGTGTGTGTTTATATATGTGTGTATGTGTATAGACGTGTGTGTGTATATATATGTGTGTATATGTGTGTATGTGTATAGACGTGTGTGTGTGTATATGTGTGTATGTGTATAGACGTGTGTGTATATATATGTGTGTATATGTGTGTATGTGTATAGACGTGTGTGTATATATATGTGTGTATGTGTATAGACGTGTGTGTGTATATGTATATGTGTATAGACGTGTGTGTGTGTGTGTGTGTGTATATACTGTATATATATTGTAACGATCCTGTTTGTTCTGTTCATTAATGTTGCGGGCACTTTAAGAAGGTGAGTCTGTGCGCATGCGCAGTTGTTGTTAGAGAGATTTCGCGTTCAACTAGTGGTGTGAAGAACGAGCGGCGTTGGTTGTGGCCGAAACAATAACCTCTCTGTGAGTACAGCGAACAAAGAAACAATATCTGTGCAAGACAACCGTCTGGTCATGTGTGGAGGACCAAACGTTACATTGGTGTCAGAAGCGACTTTTTCGGACCTGCTCCTGAGGCGAAGCTAACGGTTATTAGCAACGAACTTTGCTAACGAACGTCCCCGGTATGTACGGGAAAGTGAAGAGCGAAAGTGAGGAGATGGACGTTGGTGCGAGACGACGGGACCATGCTCAACAGTTAAGAGACGCTGTGTTACAACTCTCAGAAGAAGAATGTGCGTCAATGCGTGCGCCAATGTGCAGCAACTGGGCTTCATCAAGTATCAAACAGATCACACATCACACCTACCATGATTTTGTTCAATGAGATGAAAACTTATTTGATGTTCAATCCAGTGTTCAGGTTGACTTCAGTGCTTATGTTTTAGTAGAAGTGAAGCTGTGGTGCTTTAGTTGAATACATGGACACAGCACTAAACTTTGTTGTTGGTTGTTAGTTGTTTTTTTAGATTTTGGGATCAACCGTCACTTTTTAGTAATGGGAGAATTATTTCTCTGCACTGTGCGAGTCGTCCCAGAGCCATTGTTCAGCCTGAAGCCAATACGTTTTTAGGTTGAAAAGTTTGCCCCCCTGAAAAAATGTAATGCCCCCCCTTAAATGTTTTTCTGCAGCCGGGTCTGTCAGTGTTATACTAGATCCACTCAGTATAAACTGTTGTCAACATTGAAGTCAAATCATCTCCAGAAATGATACTTTGTGATGAAGTCTTAATGTTAAAAGAGACAAATGTAATAATATCTTTAATGAATCAATTCATGTACATTTATATCAAACCTGCTATTCCCTGCATGATGGGATCAGAAACACTAGAATTCTACTTTCTCGGGACGTTTTAGATTTACAACGACGACATCATTAAAAGTGTGAACTGCAGTCACACTGCAAGTTTATGTCCATAATCCTTAGATATTCTCTCCAAATGAGAACAATTTAACAGAAGAGTTTAACATTACCTTGGCTGTAGTCATGCTCTGTAGACAGAAGCTTCACCTGCACAGGTGATCTCATTAGCTCGTCCTGTCTCTCCACCTGCACGCAAAGCAACTTGTACTCTCTGCTGCCCTCTAGTGTTGCTAAAACGATTTATTATGTCCAATAAACAAACCTACAGAAAGACTTAACAGTGTGGGTCTTTCTTTTTATTTCAAGGGTCCCCATTTTATCTCAAACATCAATATAGCTAATATTTAACACTAATTGGTAAATATCAAACATGTATGCTTCATTACAGTTGAAACAATTGTTCTCTGGTAACAAATATTTATCATTAAACATGTGTGTTCATGTATGATCCATGGCACTCATCATGATGGACAAATATGATGGAAAAACATTCTATTAGTGTCAGTACAGTACACGAGGTTGGAAATCAACCACGCATTTGCGCATGCGTTGTCCACCTACAAGGAGGTTTATAACGGTCAGACGCGGAAGAATCTACGAAACTATCACTGATAGATTCTCAAAAATCATCTGATATTAAATGATCTTTTCTCTCAAGGATAAGGATGTTGAAGGAGTGACGTCACAGTGTCCACTGTTGAAGGATAAGGATGTTGAGTGTCCAGCTGGAAGGAGCACAGGTACATGTTGTGGTTTATTAAAGTCTCTTTTCATTTTATTGACATCGGTAAATGTAACGCTAAGTTTAAGTGAAGGTATCAAGACCTGTCGCCCTTCCCAGCTATCTTCTAAATAATCCACGGAGGAAAAATTCAGAAAAAAAAGTCTTATATAGATCCAGAGCGGTCCGTAATAGGAACAAAAAAACAAAACAGGCACTCGGGGCGAAGGCAGGGCACTTCTGGAGATCGGGGTCCCAACAGCAACTAAAACAAAAAGACAAAAGGACTCACTTGAGTAAATAAAAGTGCTGACAACGTCAGGAGTATCCAAAGGATTATCCAGTTGTGATTCAAAGGCGAGGAGCGAGATCGAAAGGACAGCCAACCTGGTCTGGAAACGCAATACTCTGGCGAGTTCTTCCGGGTAGAGACGCTCCTTATCAATGGGAAGAACCCGCCACTCCATCATCCCCAGCCGCGCACCTGCCAGCGTCTGTCACTCAAAACACAGGACACATGAAAACGGAAAACCACCTTCAAAATAAAACAAAAGAACATAAGCATGACACTTGTATGTTGATTCTATCAAATGTATTCTGCCTATTTTAAATGTTGACCTTTTTTCTTATAAGAGTAACTGTCAGGAGTCTTGATGTAAAACGTCACTCAAATGTGTCATTTATTTATTTCTCTCACAGGATTCAGAGTCAATGTTCATTGCACAGAATTTCCATCTCCGTCCTGCACTGTCTGTGATGATGGAACTTACATGGACAAATTGAACCGAGAGAAACATGGTTTCAAGTGTCTCGTCTGTACTGAAGGTAAAGTTTGTTCTTCACTAGAATGATGAGTTGGTCAGTATGTAGATGTGATGTAGAATTTGTTATTGACTAACAGGACTGAGAGAGATCAGATCCTGTACCTTCACAGCAAACACCAAGTGTGAACCTCTGGAGGGTTTTTTCTGTGTGGACGGCTCAGTGGACACATGTGTGGCAGCACAGCAACACTCCACATGTGAACCAGGACAGTTCATCATCAGAGCAGGCGAGTTTCACATCCAACATGTGAAATGCAAGAGTGCAGAAACTATAAGACACACACAATGTTCTTCACAGGAACGTCCTCCACAGACACTGAGTGTGGAACCTGCAGTGAAGGAACATTTTCAAATGGAACGTTCACGTCATGTCAGGATCACAAACAGTGAGTGAAGCTTCACAAATGTTTGCTCCAGATGTTTTCTTCTAAACTGTCTCCACTTGTCTTTGTAGATGTTCAACATATCTACGAGAAGGAACTATTTCTTCTGACTCTGTATGTCGAGAAGGTTTGACACCAGGAGAAGTGGCTGGAATTATTGTTGCTGTGATCGTTCTACTGATCACATGTTCTGTAGTTTATTGGTATAAAAAAAGAAAAAGAGGTAAAAAACAAATGCATTCATAAAAATCACATTATTATATTGATTTGTGTTTATCTGGAGTCATTTCCTTGAATTATTTTTCTCCTTAACCAGATGGAAAAGAGTTCAAGAGAAGAAGGCAGGTATGTAAGAATGTTTTTTAGTCATTTATCAAAGTGATTTAATGTTTAAATGTAATGTTGATTAATTTTGCAAATGTCATCACTTGTACAATTAAAATGAATGTCAATTTTGGTTTAATATCTTCAGCACTGCAGTATTTGTGCATCAGAGAAACGATCATTATTTCTTATTAGGAGGTGGCAGTGGGAATGAATGAATGTATGGATTCAACGGAGCATCCGTGAGAATTTCAATTAGTTTGAGCTTTTTTTTTAATCTAAACTGACTTATTTTTTTCTTGTCTTAGATCAATTTATTCATCTGAGAATAAGTCCGATGAAGTGGAACATGTTCCACTGATGGTAGAACCCGGGGAAGACCCAGAACACACTGAAGAAGCATGTTCCTCCACTGGGCTGGAAACACAGGGGGGTCCTCCAGAAAGAGCTGGACGATGTAACTGGGGAGAAGAAAGTATGGACCTCTCTGCTGAAGCTGCTGCCCCCGTGACAAGAATCCAGATAAACAGACCAGAGATAGCAGACGTTGAATATGAACTAATTGGACACGAGGATATTAAAGTAGATTGTTCAGTCATTCAATAGAATGTTTGAGTTTTATACAACATGAAAAATGTGTTCATAAATGATGTGTTCAGTGAACATAACATATTTCTGGCTGTTTTCATTTGCCTGTGTGTGTAGCTTAGTCTGTGATATAGAAAACAGTTTCTGTCAAAGCTTTCATTAATCTCATAAATGGCTGATCAGTTAAACATCAGCCAGGTTTGAGGATGTACTTCACTCCACAGCCGTCAGTGTTGCTTGTTCTTTCACTGCCCTTTTTGTGAGGTCACCAAATTCAGACCAGCACAGATGGACAAAACCCAACAGCACATACAAAGCCACTTGAGAAAGGCAATCATCATGGAGGTGTGTACAGTATATGTTTAGTTAGTTCCTCGTATATTGCATCATAAAAGTCTAACCGTTTACATTTTTATGTTTGACAGACTATCCGATACACAGATGTGGGCTGCAGACCAGAACCTCACGTCCATTGTCATGTGCGTGTCAATGTGTGTCAATGCGCGCGTGTGTCAATGTGCGTCAATGCTTGCGCGCGTGTCAATGTGCGTCAATGCTTGCGTGCGTGTCAATGCGTGTGCGTGTGTCAATATGCTTGCGCGCGTGTCAATGTGCGTCAATGCTTGCGCGCGTGTCAATGTGCGTCAATGCGCGCGTGCGTGTCAATGTGCGTCAATGCGCCCGTGCGTGTCAATGCGTGTGCGTGCGTCAATATGCGCGAGTGTCAATGTGCGTCAATGCTTGCGCGCGTGTCAATGTGAGTCAATGCTTGCGCGTGTGTCAATGTGCGTCAATGCTTGCGCGTGTCAACACACAACACACGCACGCACACATTAAACAAATGCGCACACCCACATTAAACAAACGCGCACGCACACATAAAACACACGCATGCATACACAGACATGCACTGACAAACGCACACACACACGGTGACATGCAAACATAAAACACACGCACGCACGCACACATAAAACAAACGCGGATTTTATAGGTTTGTTTGTGATCTGTAGTTATGCGTTTGTGTGCATGTCATTGGTGTGTGTGCGCATGTGTCAGTGTGTGTCTGCGTGTGCGTGCGTGTGTGTGTTTTATGTGTGCATGTCACCGTGTGTGTGAGTGTGTCAGTGCATGTCTGTGTGTGCATGCGTGTGTTTTGTGTGCGTCCGCGTTTGTTTTATGAGTGCGTGCGTGCGTGTGTTTTATGTGTGCATTACACATGAAACAAATGCGCGCACGCACACATAAAACAAATGCGCGCATGCACACATAAAACAAATGCGCGCATGCACACATAAAGCAAATGCGCGCATGCACACATAAAACAAATGCGCGCACGTCACATAAAACAAATGCGCGCACGCACACATAAAACAAATGCGCGCACGCACATATTAAAGAAATGCGCACGCGCACACAAAACAAATGCGCAAGAGCACACAAAACAAATGCGCGCGCACAGATAAAACAAATGCACACGCACACAACACACGCACGCACACATTAAACAAATGCGCACACCCACATTAAACAAACGCGCACGCACACATAAAACACACGCATGCATACACAGACATGCACTGACAAACGCACACACACACGGTGACATGCAAACATAAAACACACGCACGCACGCACACATAAAACAAACGCGGGTTTTATAGGTTTGTTTGTGATCTGTAGTTATGCGTTTGTGTGCATGTCATTGGTGTGTGTGCGCATGTGTCAGTGTGTGTCTGCGTGTGCGTGCGTGTGTGTGTTTTATGTGTGCATGTCACCGTGTGTGTGCGTGTGTCAGTGCATGTCTGTGTGTGCATGCGTGTGTTTTGTGTGCGTCCGCGTTTGTTTTATGTGTGCGTGCGTGCGTGTGTTTTATGTGTGCATGTCACATGAAACAAATGCGCGCACGCACACATAAAACAAATGCGCGCATGCACACATAAAACAAATGCGCGCATGCACACATAAAACAAATGCGCGCATGCACACATAAAGCAAATGCGCGCATGCACACATAAAACAAATGCGCGCACGTCACATAAAACAAATGCGCGCACGCACACATAAAACAAATGCGCGCACGCACATATTAAAGAAATGCGCACGCGCACACAAAACAAATGCGCAAGAGCACACAAAACAAATGCGCGCGCACAGATAAAACAAATGCACACGCACACAACACACACACGCACACATTAAACAAATGCGCACACCCACATTAAACAAACGCGCACGCACACATAAAACACACGCATGCATACACAGACATGCACTGACAAACGCACACACACACGGTGACATGCAAACATAAAACACACGCACGCACGCACGCACACATAAAACAAACGCGGATTTTATAGGTTTGTTTGTGATCTGTAGTTATGCGTTTGTGTGCATGTCATTGGTGTGTGTGCGCATGTGTCAGTGTGTGTCTGCGTGTGCGTGCGTGTTTGTGTTTTATGTGTGCATGTCACCGTGTGTGTGCGTGTGTCAGTGCATGTCTGTGTGTGCATGCGTGTGTGTGTTTTATGTGTGCATGTCACCGTGTGTGTGCGTGTGTCAGTGCATCTCTGTGTGTGCATGCGTGTGTTTTGTGTGCGTCCGCGTTTGTTTTATGTGTGCGTGCGTGCGTGTGTTTTATGTGTGCATGTCACATGAAACAAATGCGCGCACGCACACATAAAACAAATGCGCGCATGCACACATAAAACAAATGCGCGCATGCACACATAAAACAAATGCGCGCGCGCGCACACAAAACACACGGATGCACACACAGACATGCACTGACACACGCACACACACACGGTGACATGCACACATAAAACAAACGCGGACGCACACAAAACAATGTGCGTCAATGCTTGCGCGTGTCAACACACAACACACGCACGCACACATTAAACAAATGCGCACACCCACATTAAACAAACGCGCACGCACACATAAAACACACGCATGCATACACAGACATGCACTGACAAACGCACACACACACGGTGACATGCAAACATAAAACACACGCACGCACGCACACATAATGCGTGTGTTTTGTGTGCGTCCGCGTTTGTTTTATGTGTGCGTGCGTGCGTGTGTTTTATGTGTGCATGTCACATGAAACAAATGCGCGCACGCACACATAAAACAAATGCGCGCATGCACACATAAAACAAATGCGCGCATGCACACATAAAGCAAATGCGCGCATGCACACATAACACAAATGCGCGCATGCACACATAACACAAATGCGCGCACGTCACATAAAACAAATGCGCGCACGCACACATAAAACAAATGCGCGCACGCACATATTAAAGAAATGCGCACGCGCACACAAAACAAATGCGCAAGAGCACACAAAACAAATGCGCGCGCACAGATAAAACAAATGCACACGCACACAACACACGCACGCACACATTAAACAAATGCGCACACCCACATAAAACAAACGCGCACGCACACATAAAACACACGCATGCATACACAGACATGCACTGACAAACGCACACACACACGGTGACATGCAAACATAAAACACACGCACGCACGCACACATAAAACAAACGCGGGTTTTATAGGTTTGTTTGTGATGTGTAGTTATGCGTTTGTGTGCATGTCATTGGTGTGTGTGCGCATGTGTCAGTGTGTGTCTGCGTGTGCGTGCGTGTGTGTGTTTTATGTGTGCATGTCACCGTGTGTGTGCGTGTGTCAGTGCATGTCTGTGTGTGCATGCGTGTGTGTGTTTTATGTGTGCATGTCACCGTGTGTGTGCGTGTGTCAGTGCATGTCTGTGTGTGCATGCGTGTGTTTTGTGTGCGTCCGCGTTTGTTTTATGTGTGCGTGCGTGCGTGTGTTTTTATGTGTGCATGTCACATGAAACAAATGCGCGCACGCACACATAAAACAAATGCGCGCATGCACACATAAAACAAATGCGCGCATGCACACATAAAACAAATGCGCGCGCGCACACAAAACACACGGATGCACACACAGACATGCACTGACACACGCACACACACACGGTGACATGCACACATAAAACAAACGCGGACGCACACAAAACAAACGCGCACGCACACATAAAACACACGCATGCATACATAGACATGCACTGACAAACGCACACACACACGGTGACATGCAAACATAAAACACACGCACGCACGAACACATAAAACAAACGCGGATTTTTTTTAGAATAGAATAGAATAGAAAAGCTTTATTCATCCCCAGAGGGGAAACACACTTTCACAACAGCGCAGATTAAAAAAAATATATATAGGTTTGTTTGTGATGTGTAGTTATGCGTTTGTGTGCATGTCACTGGTGTGTGTGCGCATGTGTCAGTGTGTGTCTGCGTGTGCGTGCGTGTGTGTGTTTTATGTGTGCATGTCACCGTGTGTGTGTGCGTGTGTCAGTGCATGTCTGTGTGTGCATGCGTGTGTTTAATGTGTGCGTGCGCGTTTGTTTTGTGTGCGTCCGCGTTTGTTTTATGTGTGCGTGCGTGCGTGTGTTTATGTGTGCATGTCACCGTGTGTGTGGGCGTGTGTCAGTGCATGTCTGTGTGTGCATGCGTGTGTTTTAGGTGTGCGTGCGCGTTTCTTTGATGTGTGCGTCCGCGTTTGTTTTATGTGTGCGTGCGTGCGTGTGTTTTATGTGTGCATGTCACCGTGTGTGTGTGCGTTTGTCAGTGCATGTCCGTGTACGCATGCGTGTGTTTTATGTGTGCGTGCGCGTTTGTTTTATGTGGGTGTGCGCATTTGTTTAATGTGTGCGTTCGTGCACAGTAAATTTCCAAGTGTCAAAAAGGAAGTGTTAATGTATTTTAACTATTTCATAGACTGGTTTAACTCTTCCAGATGTAACACAACAACAACAGGTGTAAAACGTGGCTCCTCCCCCTGCAGTGCTGTTGTCAATATCCAGAGTTAAAACCCAGGTGTTATTTATTCAGTGTAAAAAGTGAATGAACACTGTCAAGGGTCAATTTAACAATATTCAGTGTTAATATCTTAATATGCTCCGCCCATTTCAAATGATCCAGAAGTTTCTAGAGTAATTGGACCTCATGGACCACCGCCATGTTTCCATTGGTAAAGACTGTGGTAAGTCTCTCCATCTGCTGACTTATATTTAAATGAATTAAACGATTTATACAATTGTATTCACCGTGACTGTACTACCATTCGCTTTTTAGACTTCTAATGTAGATGAATTGCTATGTGGTTCACCAACATTAAGTTACATTCTATTACTTGTAATGCGGTACAGTTAACCTGCGCAGTGAACACCACGTGTAGACACTTGTAACCAATACCACTATGGATTATTGTGTATATTCGGTTTATGGTGCTCGCTCAAAACAACAGATGTATATGCTGTCTGTACATGCGCGCGCCAGTAAGTACGGTAGTTCATTCCCGCGCCACTCCCCCTCTGTCAGGCTTTAGTTTTTAGTAATGTAACCCAGCCGTTTATTTGTCGTTTTATGTTTCAATTATTTTCACTGGAAGTATATAATTAAACCCAGTTGTTATTTTCGTGTTTTATGTTTTATTACTTTTCAATGCATGTATCGCATCAAGACACTGTCGCTTTAAGACGGCCATTGTTTTTTACCTGCGTTCCACGGATGAGACGCGTGGTGTTCAGATGCTTCAGCGGCTCAGAGACTGAGACACGTGTAAGTAAGTAAGTAAGTAAGTAATATTTATTTATATAGCGCTTTTCGAGACCAGGGTCACAAAGCGCTTTAACAATCAAAAACAATACTCAAAACAGTACATACTTCAAAGATCAAGACAACACCGAGAACAACAAGTTCGAGAAATTCAAGGAAAAGCCTGAACAAATAGAAACGTCTTAAGATGTTTCTTAAAGGAGTCAGTAGACTCCATCAAGCGCAAAGAGAGAGGAAGATTGTTCCAAAGCTTAGGAGCAACAGCCTGAAAAGATTTCTCTCCTCTGGTCCTGAGCCGTGTGCGTGGAACCATCAGTAGATTCTGATCCACAGACCTCAGAGACCGAGCTGGGGTGTAAGGCTGGATCAGATCAGTGATGTAAGGAGGAGCCTGACCATGAATAGCTCTGAAAGTAAGAACCAGAATTTTAAAGTTGATCCTGAAAGAAACTGGAAGCCAGTGAAGAGTTTTAAGGATCGGAGAAATGTGAGTTCTCCTACTTGAGCGGGTCAGAATTCTCGCTGCAGAGTTCTGAATCAACTGCAGACGAGACAGCTCCTTCTTGTTAAGACATGAAAACAAACCGTTACAATAGTCCAGACGAGAAGAAACAAACGCATGGATTACAAGCTCCAGATCATGTTGTGACAACATTTTCCTAAGTTTAGAGATTTTTCTCAGTTGAAGGAAACAGTTTCTGGTCAGTTTTCTGCAGTGTTGAACAAGAGACATGTCTTTATCAAATACAACACCCAGGTTTCTCAGGCTCAGTTTGACAGACTGACCTAAGTCACCCAAGTACTGACTCAACCATGGAATCTTATCATCAGGAGCAATCACCAGAGTTTCAGTTTTGTCCACATTAAGCTGTAAAGTGTGCCAACGCTCCTGCAATTTTACTGAATACACTCGCTTATCACTCCTAGGTGAGCCTAAACAATACGTTTATATTATTGTTTATATTGCTGTGTGTAAATGAATGTTGTGTCGAAGCAGCTATTTAAGTTTTTGTGTGAAACTTGAAGCATTGTTTTATAACTTTATTCAAGTGTATATTTTCGATAGTATTTTATATTGTACTGTTTCACTTTGTTTTGAAAGTAAGTTGCACTTTATATTTTGTTATCGCGTGGTGTTCAGATGCTTCAGCGGCTCAGAGTTCACCGCATCTGTTATTTAACACGCCGATTAAACGTTCGTGCTGTTGTATGGTTAACAAGCGTTGAATGTGTTGAAGGTGCCGTAGCTAAGAATCTTGAATATTAATAAAATAAATCGCCTACCATGACCCACCAATATAGCAAACTTTTTATTGGAATATAAATATATTTTCGTCCTTCAAAATAACAAACAAAATACGTGTGTGAGTTACATTATAATTAAAAAAGCTAAGTTTTAGCGAACTAGCTCTCGTGTTAACGCACCACAGAAAGTTACATTACACGCAATGAAACATTATTTCTGAGTCTTAAAGCAATAATGATATCTTACCTCAATAGACGAGTGACGCGCACCTGATTCCGTCAAGTTATGCACAAACGTGAGGATAAAATGCGATCGATCTTTGTCAACAAGTGTGACGTCATCATCCGGAAGTTGCGTATGCGGCAATTTGAAAACTTTTTAGCTGACGCTAAATTTAAACTAAACTTAACTCGGTCTTTATACAAGCACGCATCTACTATTGTATTCATGGCGCTTTTAAACAAACAAGCACAATATCTCATTGTATTCCTGTGGTGTGACGTCACCGCTGCAGGATCAGTTGATTAGCATGTGTGACGTCACCCCTGCAGACTCGCGATTAATGTTGACAAACGTCACGTAGACGCTCATAATCGCAGCTAAATAAAAAGAAAACATATGTCCATAAACGCAATCTCAATGAAAGCTTCTATTTTCATAGAAAAGCGCACCGGATTATAAAGAGGATCAAGCGAAATAGCACAGACTTTATTTTACTCATTCATAAAACAATGTCAACATTATGGAGTTGAAACACCTAAAAATATACAATATAGTCACTTTTACAGGACCTTTTAAGCATGTTTTAATCCGCGAGAGCTTCTTGACTTCCGCGATGCGTAAACAATCCAAGCTCCAAAAAATTAAAATTAAGCATTTTTACCGATTTATATTCACTCTGTACCTCCTTAAAGTGGTTTGAGGTCGTTAAGCACAATCAGGATTAGAATCACACTGTTGACATTAAACATTTCAAATGAGCTTCATAGTTGTAGAATTACGGTAGCCAAATGAAACAGCGACACGTCACGTTACCAAGGCAACGAAGAGATGGGCGACGCGTCAAATGTAACCCGGGTCGTTTGAATCCGACGTCGGGGGGTGCTCTGTATAATACTGGGTGACCCGTGCGTGTCAATGCGTGCGCGCGTGTCAATGTGCGTCAATACGTGTGTGTCAATGTGCGTCAATGTGCGTCAATACGTGTGTGTGTGTCAATGTGCGTCAATGCGTGCGGGTGTGTCAATGCGTATAGACGTGTGTTTATATGTGTGTACATATATGTGTGTATGTGTATAGACGTGTGTGTGTATATATGTGTGTGTATGTGTATAGACGTGTGTGTGTATATATATGTGTGTATGTGTATAGACGTGTGTGTGTATATATGTGTGTGTATAGACGTGTGTGTATATATATGTGTGTATGTGTATAGACGTGTGTGTATATGTGTGTATGTGTATAGACGTGTGTGTGTGTGTGTATATATATATACGTGTGTGTGTTTATATATGTGTGTATGTGTATAGACGTGTGTGTGTATATATATGTGTGTATATGTGTGTATGTGTATAGACGTGTGTGTGTGTATATGTGTGTATGTGTATAGACGTGTGTGTATATATATGTGTGTATATGTGTGTATGTGTATAGACGTGTGTGTATATATATGTGTGTATGTGTATAGACGTGTGTGTGTATATGTATATGTGTATAGACGTGTGTGTGTGTGTGTGTGTGTATATACTGTATATATATTGTAACGATCCTGTTTGTTCTGTTCATTAATGTTGCGGGCACTTTAAGAAGGTGAGTCTGTGCGCATGCGCAGTTGTTGTTAGAGAGATTTCGCGTTCAACTAGTGGTGTGAAGAACGAGCGGCGTTGGTTGTGGCCGAAACAATAACCTCTCTGTGAGTACAGCGAACAAAGAAACAATATCTGTGCAAGACAACCGTCTGGTCATGTGTGGAGGACCAAACGTTACATTGGTGTCAGAAGCGACTTTTTCGGACCTGCTCCTGAGGCGAAGCTAACGGTTATTAGCAACGAACTTTGCTAACGAACGTCCCCGGTATGTACGGGAAAGTGAAGAGCGAAAGTGAGGAGATGGACGTTGGTGCGAGACGACGGGACCATGCTCAACAGTTAAGAGACGCTGTGTTACAACTCTCAGAAGAAGAATGTGCGTCAATGCGTGCGCCAATGTGCAGCAACTGGGCTTCATCAAGTATCAAACAGATCACACATCACACCTACCATGATTTTGTTCAATGAGATGAAAACTTATTTGATGTTCAATCCAGTGTTCAGGTTGACTTCAGTGCTTATGTTTTAGTAGAAGTGAAGCTGTGGTGCTTTAGTTGAATACATGGACACAGCACTAAACTTTGTTGTTGGTTGTTAGTTGTTTTTTTAGATTTTGGGATCAACCGTCACTTTTTAGTAATGGGAGAATTATTTCTCTGCACTGTGCGAGTCGTCCCAGAGCCATTGTTCAGCCTGAAGCCAATACGTTTTTAGGTTGAAAAGTTTGCCCCCCTGAAAAAATGTAATGCCCCCCCTTAAATGTTTTTCTGCAGCCGGGTCTGTCAGTGTTATACTAGATCCACTCAGTATAAACTGTTGTCAACATTGAAGTCAAATCATCTCCAGAAATGATACTTTGTGATGAAGTCTTAATGTTAAAAGAGACAAATGTAATAATATCTTTAATGAATCAATTCATGTACATTTATATCAAACCTGCTATTCCCTGCATGATGGGATCAGAAACACTAGAATTCTACTTTCTCGGGACGTTTTAGATTTACAACGACGACATCATTAAAAGTGTGAACTGCAGTCACACTGCAAGTTTATGTCCATAATCCTTAGATATTCTCTCCAAATGAGAACAATTTAACAGAAGAGTTTAACATTACCTTGGCTGTAGTCATGCTCTGTAGACAGAAGCTTCACCTGCACAGGTGATCTCATTAGCTCGTCCTGTCTCTCCACCTGCACGCAAAGCAACTTGTACTCTCTGCTGCCCTCTAGTGTTGCTAAAACGATTTATTATGTCCAATAAACAAACCTACAGAAAGACTTAACAGTGTGGGTCTTTCTTTTTATTTCAAGGGTCCCCATTTTATCTCAAACATCAATATAGCTAATATTTAACACTAATTGGTAAATATCAAACATGTATGCTTCATTACAGTTGAAACAATTGTTCTCTGGTAACAAATATTTATCATTAAACATGTGTGTTCATGTATGATCCATGGCACTCATCATGATGGACAAATATGATGGAAAAACATTCTATTAGTGTCAGTACAGTACACGAGGTTGGAAATCAACCACGCATTTGCGCATGCGTTGTCCACCTACAAGGAGGTTTATAACGGTCAGACGCGGAAGAATCTACGAAACTATCACTGATAGATTCTCAAAAATCATCTGATATTAAATGATCTTTTCTCTCAAGGATAAGGATGTTGAAGGAGTGACGTCACAGTGTCCACTGTTGAAGGATAAGGATGTTGAGTGTCCAGCTGGAAGGAGCACAGGTACATGTTGTGGTTTATTAAAGTCTCTTTTCATTTTATTGACATCGGTAAATGTAACGCTAAGTTTAAGTGAAGGTATCAAGACCTGTCGCCCTTCCCAGCTATCTTCTAAATAATCCACGGAGGAAAAATTCAGAAAAAAAAGTCTTATATAGATCCAGAGCGGTCCGTAATAGGAACAAAAAAACAAAACAGGCACTCGGGGCGAAGGCAGGGCACTTCTGGAGATCGGGGTCCCAACAGCAACTAAAACAAAAAGACAAAAGGACTCACTTGAGTAAATAAAAGTGCTGACAACGTCAGGAGTATCCAAAGGATTATCCAGTTGTGATTCAAAGGCGAGGAGCGAGATCGAAAGGACAGCCAACCTGGTCTGGAAACGCAATACTCTGGCGAGTTCTTCCGGGTAGAGACGCTCCTTATCAATGGGAAGAACCCGCCACTCCATCATCCCCAGCCGCGCACCTGCCAGCGTCTGTCACTCAAAACACAGGACACATGAAAACGGAAAACCACCTTCAAAATAAAACAAAAGAACATAAGCATGACACTTGTATGTTGATTCTATCAAATGTATTCTGCCTATTTTAAATGTTGACCTTTTTTCTTATAAGAGTAACTGTCAGGAGTCTTGATGTAAAACGTCACTCAAATGTGTCATTTATTTATTTCTCTCACAGGATTCAGAGTCAATGTTCATTGCACAGAATTTCCATCTCCGTCCTGCACTGTCTGTGATGATGGAACTTACATGGACAAATTGAACCGAGAGAAACATGGTTTCAAGTGTCTCGTCTGTACTGAAGGTAAAGTTTGTTCTTCACTAGAATGATGAGTTGGTCAGTATGTAGATGTGATGTAGAATTTGTTATTGACTAACAGGACTGAGAGAGATCAGATCCTGTACCTTCACAGCAAACACCAAGTGTGAACCTCTGGAGGGTTTTTTCTGTGTGGACGGCTCAGTGGACACATGTGTGGCAGCACAGCAACACTCCACATGTGAACCAGGACAGTTCATCATCAGAGCAGGCGAGTTTCACATCCAACATGTGAAATGCAAGAGTGCAGAAACTATAAGACACACACAATGTTCTTCACAGGAACGTCCTCCACAGACACTGAGTGTGGAACCTGCAGTGAAGGAACATTTTCAAATGGAACGTTCACGTCATGTCAGGATCACAAACAGTGAGTGAAGCTTCACAAATGTTTGCTCCAGATGTTTTCTTCTAAACTGTCTCCACTTGTCTTTGTAGATGTTCAACATATCTACGAGAAGGAACTATTTCTTCTGACTCTGTATGTCGAGAAGGTTTGACACCAGGAGAAGTGGCTGGAATTATTGTTGCTGTGATCGTTCTACTGATCACATGTTCTGTAGTTTATTGGTATAAAAAAAGAAAAAGAGGTAAAAAACAAATGCATTCATAAAAATCACATTATTATATTGATTTGTGTTTATCTGGAGTCATTTCCTTGAATTATTTTTCTCCTTAACCAGATGGAAAAGAGTTCAAGAGAAGAAGGCAGGTATGTAAGAATGTTTTTTAGTCATTTATCAAAGTGATTTAATGTTTAAATGTAATGTTGATTAATTTTGCAAATGTCATCACTTGTACAATTAAAATGAATGTCAATTTTGGTTTAATATCTTCAGCACTGCAGTATTTGTGCATCAGAGAAACGATCATTATTTCTTATTAGGAGGTGGCAGTGGGAATGAATGAATGTATGGATTCAACGGAGCATCCGTGAGAATTTCAATTAGTTTGAGCTTTTTTTTTAATCTAAACTGACTTATTTTTTTCTTGTCTTAGATCAATTTATTCATCTGAGAATAAGTCCGATGAAGTGGAACATGTTCCACTGATGGTAGAACCCGGGGAAGACCCAGAACACACTGAAGAAGCATGTTCCTCCACTGGGCTGGAAACACAGGGGGGTCCTCCAGAAAGAGCTGGACGATGTAACTGGGGAGAAGAAAGTATGGACCTCTCTGCTGAAGCTGCTGCCCCCGTGACAAGAATCCAGATAAACAGACCAGAGATAGCAGACGTTGAATATGAACTAATTGGACACGAGGATATTAAAGTAGATTGTTCAGTCATTCAATAGAATGTTTGAGTTTTATACAACATGAAAAATGTGTTCATAAATGATGTGTTCAGTGAACATAACATATTTCTGGCTGTTTTCATTTGCCTGTGTGTGTAGCTTAGTCTGTGATATAGAAAACAGTTTCTGTCAAAGCTTTCATTAATCTCATAAATGGCTGATCAGTTAAACATCAGCCAGGTTTGAGGATGTACTTCACTCCACAGCCGTCAGTGTTGCTTGTTCTTTCACTGCCCTTTTTGTAAGGTCACCAAATTCAGACCAGCACAGATGGACAAAACCCAACAGCACATACAAAGCCACTTGAGAAAGGCAATCATCATGGAGGTGTGTACAGTATATGTTTAGTTAGTTCCTCGTATATTGCATCATAAAAGTCTAACCGTTTACATTTTTATGTTTGACAGACTATCCGATACACAGATGTGGGCTGCAGACCAGAACCTCACGTCCATTGTCATGTGCGTGTCAATGTGTGTCAATGCGCGCGTGTGTCAATGTGCGTCAATGCTTGCGCGCGTGTCAATGTGCGTCAATGCTTGCGTGCGTGTCAATGCGTGTGCGTGTGTCAATATGCTTGCGCGCGTGTCAATGTGCGTCAATGCTTGCGCGCGTGTCAATGTGCGTCAATGCGCGCGTGCGTGTCAATGTGCGTCAATGCGCCCGTGCGTGTCAATGCGTGTGCGTGCGTCAATATGCGCGAGTGTCAATGTGCGTCAATGCTTGCGCGCGTGTCAATGTGAGTCAATGCTTGCGCGTGTGTCAATGTGCGTCAATGCTTGCGCGTGTCAACACACAACACACGCACGCACACATTAAACAAATGCGCACACCCACATTAAACAAACGCGCACGCACACATAAAACACACGCATGCATACACAGACATGCACTGACAAACGCACACACACACGGTGACATGCAAACATAAAACACACGCACGCACGCACACATAAAACAAACGCGGATTTTATAGGTTTGTTTGTGATCTGTAGTTATGCGTTTGTGTGCATGTCATTGGTGTGTGTGCGCATGTGTCAGTGTGTGTCTGCGTGTGCGTGCGTGTGTGTGTTTTATGTGTGCATGTCACCGTGTGTGTGAGTGTGTCAGTGCATGTCTGTGTGTGCATGCGTGTGTTTTGTGTGCGTCCGCGTTTGTTTTATGAGTGCGTGCGTGCGTGTGTTTTATGTGTGCATTACACATGAAACAAATGCGCGCACGCACACATAAAACAAATGCGCGCATGCACACATAAAACAAATGCGCGCATGCACACATAAAGCAAATGCGCGCATGCACACATAAAACAAATGCGCGCACGTCACATAAAACAAATGCGCGCACGCACACATAAAACAAATGCGCGCACGCACATATTAAAGAAATGCGCACGCGCACACAAAACAAATGCGCAAGAGCACACAAAACAAATGCGCGCGCACAGATAAAACAAATGCACACGCACACAACACACGCACGCACACATTAAACAAATGCGCACACCCACATTAAACAAACGCGCACGCACACATAAAACACACGCATGCATACACAGACATGCACTGACAAACGCACACACACACGGTGACATGCAAACATAAAACACACGCACGCACGCACACATAAAACAAACGCGGGTTTTATAGGTTTGTTTGTGATGTGTAGTTATGCGTTTGTGTGCATGTCATTGGTGTGTGTGCGCATGTGTCAGTGTGTGTCTGCGTGTGCGTGCGTGTGTGTGTTTTATGTGTGCATGTCACCGTGTGTGTGCGTGTGTCAGTGCATGTCTGTGTGTGCATGCGTGTGTTTTGTGTGCGTCCGCGTTTGTTTTATGTGTGCGTGCGTGCGTGTGTTTTATGTGTGCATGTCACATGAAACAAATGCGCGCACGCACACATAAAACAAATGCGCGCATGCACACATAAAACAAATGCGCGCATGCACACATAAAACAAATGCGCGCATGCACACATAAAGCAAATGCGCGCATGCACACATAAAACAAATGCGCGCACGTCACATAAAACAAATGCGCGCACGCACACATAAAACAAATGCGCGCACGCACATATTAAAGAAATGCGCACGCGCACACAAAACAAATGCGCAAGAGCACACAAAACAAATGCGCGCGCACAGATAAAACAAATGCACACGCACACAACACACACACGCACACATTAAACAAATGCGCACACCCACATTAAACAAACGCGCACGCACACATAAAACACACGCATGCATACACAGACATGCACTGACAAACGCACACACACACGGTGACATGCAAACATAAAACACACGCACGCACGCACGCACACATAAAACAAACGCGGATTTTATAGGTTTGTTTGTGATCTGTAGTTATGCGTTTGTGTGCATGTCATTGGTGTGTGTGCGCATGTGTCAGTGTGTGTCTGCGTGTGCGTGCGTGTTTGTGTTTTATGTGTGCATGTCACCGTGTGTGTGCGTGTGTCAGTGCATGTCTGTGTGTGCATGCGTGTGTGTGTTTTATGTGTGCATGTCACCGTGTGTGTGCGTGTGTCAGTGCATCTCTGTGTGTGCATGCGTGTGTTTTGTGTGCGTCCGCGTTTGTTTTATGTGTGCGTGCGTGCGTGTGTTTTATGTGTGCATGTCACATGAAACAAATGCGCGCACGCACACATAAAACAAATGCGCGCATGCACACATAAAACAAATGCGCGCATGCACACATAAAACAAATGCGCGCGCGCGCACACAAAACACACGGATGCACACACAGACATGCACTGACACACGCACACACACACGGTGACATGCACACATAAAACAAACGCGGACGCACACAAAACAATGTGCGTCAATGCTTGCGCGTGTCAACACACAACACACGCACGCACACATTAAACAAATGCGCACACCCACATTAAACAAACGCGCACGCACACATAAAACACACGCATGCATACACAGACATGCACTGACAAACGCACACACACACGGTGACATGCAAACATAAAACACACGCACGCACGCACACATAATGCGTGTGTTTTGTGTGCGTCCGCGTTTGTTTTATGTGTGCGTGCGTGCGTGTGTTTTATGTGTGCATGTCACATGAAACAAATGCGCGCACGCACACATAAAACAAATGCGCGCATGCACACATAAAACAAATGCGCGCATGCACACATAAAGCAAATGCGCGCATGCACACATAACACAAATGCGCGCATGCACACATAACACAAATGCGCGCACGTCACATAAAACAAATGCGCGCACGCACACATAAAACAAATGCGCGCACGCACATATTAAAGAAATGCGCACGCGCACACAAAACAAATGCGCAAGAGCACACAAAACAAATGCGCGCGCACAGATAAAACAAATGCACACGCACACAACACACGCACGCACACATTAAACAAATGCGCACACCCACATAAAACAAACGCGCACGCACACATAAAACACACGCATGCATACACAGACATGCACTGACAAACGCACACACACACGGTGACATGCAAACATAAAACACACGCACGCACGCACACATAAAACAAACGCGGGTTTTATAGGTTTGTTTGTGATGTGTAGTTATGCGTTTGTGTGCATGTCATTGGTGTGTGTGCGCATGTGTCAGTGTGTGTCTGCGTGTGCGTGCGTGTGTGTGTTTTATGTGTGCATGTCACCGTGTGTGTGCGTGTGTCAGTGCATGTCTGTGTGTGCATGCGTGTGTGTGTTTTATGTGTGCATGTCACCGTGTGTGTGCGTGTGTCAGTGCATGTCTGTGTGTGCATGCGTGTGTTTTGTGTGCGTCCGCGTTTGTTTTATGTGTGCGTGCGTGCGTGTGTTTTTATGTGTGCATGTCACATGAAACAAATGCGCGCACGCACACATAAAACAAATGCGCGCATGCACACATAAAACAAATGCGCGCATGCACACATAAAACAAATGCGCGCGCGCACACAAAACACACGGATGCACACACAGACATGCACTGACACACGCACACACACACGGTGACATGCACACATAAAACAAACGCGGACGCACACAAAACAAACGCGCACGCACACATAAAACACACGCATGCATACATAGACATGCACTGACAAACGCACACACACACGGTGACATGCAAACATAAAACACACGCACGCACGAACACATAAAACAAACGCGGATTTTTTTTAGAATAGAATAGAATAGAAAAGCTTTATTCATCCCCAGAGGGGAAACACACTTTCACAACAGCGCAGATTAAAAAAAATATATATAGGTTTGTTTGTGATGTGTAGTTATGCGTTTGTGTGCATGTCACTGGTGTGTGTGCGCATGTGTCAGTGTGTGTCTGCGTGTGCGTGCGTGTGTGTGTTTTATGTGTGCATGTCACCGTGTGTGTGTGCGTGTGTCAGTGCATGTCTGTGTGTGCATGCGTGTGTTTAATGTGTGCGTGCGCGTTTGTTTTGTGTGCGTCCGCGTTTGTTTTATGTGTGCGTGCGTGCGTGTGTTTATGTGTGCATGTCACCGTGTGTGTGGGCGTGTGTCAGTGCATGTCTGTGTGTGCATGCGTGTGTTTTAGGTGTGCGTGCGCGTTTCTTTGATGTGTGCGTCCGCGTTTGTTTTATGTGTGCGTGCGTGCGTGTGTTTTATGTGTGCATGTCACCGTGTGTGTGTGCGTTTGTCAGTGCATGTCCGTGTACGCATGCGTGTGTTTTATGTGTGCGTGCGCGTTTGTTTTATGTGGGTGTGCGCATTTGTTTAATGTGTGCGTTCGTGCACAGTAAATTTCCAAGTGTCAAAAAGGAAGTGTTAATGTATTTTAACTATTTCATAGACTGGTTTAACTCTTCCAGATGTAACACAACAACAACAGGTGTAAAACGTGGCTCCTCCCCCTGCAGTGCTGTTGTCAATATCCAGAGTTAAAACCCAGGTGTTATTTATTCAGTGTAAAAAGTGAATGAACACTGTCAAGGGTCAATTTAACAATATTCAGTGTTAATATCTTAATATGCTCCGCCCATTTCAAATGATCCAGAAGTTTCTAGAGTAATTGGACCTCATGGACCACCGCCATGTTTCCATTGGTAAAGACTGTGGTAAGTCTCTCCATCTGCTGACTTATATTTAAATGAATTAAACGATTTATACAATTGTATTCACCGTGACTGTACTACCATTCGCTTTTTAGACTTCTAATGTAGATGAATTGCTATGTGGTTCACCAACATTAAGTTACATTCTATTACTTGTAATGCGGTACAGTTAACCTGCGCAGTGAACACCACGTGTAGACACTTGTAACCAATACCACTATGGATTATTGTGTATATTCGGTTTATGGTGCTCGCTCAAAACAACAGATGTATATGCTGTCTGTACATGCGCGCGCCAGTAAGTACGGTAGTTCATTCCCGCGCCACTCCCCCTCTGTCAGGCTTTAGTTTTTAGTAATGTAACCCAGCCGTTTATTTGTCGTTTTATGTTTCAATTATTTTCACTGGAAGTATATAATTAAACCCAGTTGTTATTTTCGTGTTTTATGTTTTATTACTTTTCAATGCATGTATCGCATCAAGACACTGTCGCTTTAAGACGGCCATTGTTTTTTACCTGCGTTCCACGGATGAGACGCGTGGTGTTCAGATGCTTCAGCGGCTCAGAGACTGAGACACGTGTAAGTAAGTAAGTAAGTAAGTAATATTTATTTATATAGCGCTTTTCGAGACCAGGGTCACAAAGCGCTTTAACAATCAAAAACAATACTCAAAACAGTACATACTTCAAAGATCAAGACAACACCGAGAACAACAAGTTCGAGAAATTCAAGGAAAAGCCTGAACAAATAGAAACGTCTTAAGATGTTTCTTAAAGGAGTCAGTAGACTCCATCAAGCGCAAAGAGAGAGGAAGATTGTTCCAAAGCTTAGGAGCAACAGCCTGAAAAGATTTCTCTCCTCTGGTCCTGAGCCGTGTGCGTGGAACCATCAGTAGATTCTGATCCACAGACCTCAGAGACCGAGCTGGGGTGTAAGGCTGGATCAGATCAGTGATGTAAGGAGGAGCCTGACCATGAATAGCTCTGAAAGTAAGAACCAGAATTTTAAAGTTGATCCTGAAAGAAACTGGAAGCCAGTGAAGAGTTTTAAGGATCGGAGAAATGTGAGTTCTCCTACTTGAGCGGGTCAGAATTCTCGCTGCAGAGTTCTGAATCAACTGCAGACGAGACAGCTCCTTCTTGTTAAGACATGAAAACAAACCGTTACAATAGTCCAGACGAGAAGAAACAAACGCATGGATTACAAGCTCCAGATCATGTTGTGACAACATTTTCCTAAGTTTAGAGATTTTTCTCAGTTGAAGGAAACAGTTTCTGGTCAGTTTTCTGCAGTGTTGAACAAGAGACATGTCTTTATCAAATACAACACCCAGGTTTCTCAGGCTCAGTTTGACAGACTGACCTAAGTCACCCAAGTACTGACTCAACCATGGAATCTTATCATCAGGAGCAATCACCAGAGTTTCAGTTTTGTCCACATTAAGCTGTAAAGTGTGCCAACGCTCCTGCAATTTTACTGAATACACTCGCTTATCACTCCTAGGTGAGCCTAAACAATACGTTTATATTATTGTTTATATTGCTGTGTGTAAATGAATGTTGTGTCGAAGCAGCTATTTAAGTTTTTGTGTGAAACTTGAAGCATTGTTTTATAACTTTATTCAAGTGTATATTTTCGATAGTATTTTATATTGTACTGTTTCACTTTGTTTTGAAAGTAAGTTGCACTTTATATTTTGTTATCGTTTGGTGTTCAGATGCTTCAGCGGCTCAGAGTTCACCGCATCTGTTATTTAACACGCCGATTAAACGTTCGTGCTGTTGTATGGTTAACAAGCGTTGAATGTGTTGAAGGTGCCGTAGCTAAGAATCTTGAATATTAATAAAATAAATCGCCTACCATGACCCACCAATATAGCAAACTTTTTATTGGAATATAAATATATTTTCGTCCTTCAAAATAACAAACAAAATACGTGTGTGAGTTACATTATAATTAAAAAAGCTACGTTTTAGCGAACTAGCTCTCGTGTTAACGCACCACAGAAAGTTACATTACACGCAATGAAACATTATTTCTGAGTCTTAAAGCAATAATGATATCTTACCTCAATAGACGAGTGACGCGCACCTGATTCCGTCAAGTTATGCACAAACGTGAGGATAAAATGCGATCGATCTTTGTCAACAAGTGTGACGTCATCATCCGGAAGTTGCGTATGCGGCAATTTGAAAACTTTTTAGCTGACGCTAAATTTAAACTAAACTTAACTCGGTCTTTATACAAGCACGCATCTACTATTGTATTCATGGCGCTTTTAAACAAACAAGCACAATATCTCATTGTATTCCTGTGGTGTGACGTCACCGCTGCAGGATCAGTTGATTAGCATGTGTGACGTCACCCCTGCAGACTCGCGATTAATGTTGACAAACGTCACGTAGACGCTCATAATCGCAGCTAAATAAAAAGAAAACATATGTCCATAAACGCAATCTCAATGAAAGCTTCTATTTTCATAGAAAAGCGCACCGGATTATAAAGAGGATCAAGCGAAATAGCACAGACTTTATTTTACTCATTCATAAAACAATGTCAACATTATGGAGTTGAAACACCTAAAAATATACAATATAGTCACTTTTACAGGACCTTTTAAGCATGTTTTAATCCGCGAGAGCTTCTTGACTTCCGCGATGCGTAAACAATCCAAGCTCCAAAAAATTAAAATTAAGCATTTTTACCGATTTATATTCACTCTGTACCTCCTTAAAGTGGTTTGAGGTCGTTAAGCACAATCAGGATTAGAATCACACTGTTGACATTAAACATTTCAAATGAGCTTCATAGTTGTAGAATTACGGTAGCCAAATGAAACAGCGACACGTCACGTTACCAAGGCAACGAAGAGATGGGCGACGCGTCAAATGTAACCCGGGTCGTTTGAATCCGACGTCGGGGGGTGCTCTGTATAATACTGGGTGACCCGTGCGTGTCAATGCGTGCGCGCGTGTCAATGTGCGTCAATACGTGTGTGTCAATGTGCGTCAATGTGCGTCAATACGTGTGTGTGTGTCAATGTGCGTCAATGCGTGCGGGTGTGTCAATGCGTATAGACGTGTGTTTATATGTGTGTACATATATGTGTGTATGTGTATAGACGTGTGTGTGTATATATGTGTGTGTATGTGTATAGACGTGTGTGTGTATATATATGTGTGTATGTGTATAGACGTGTGTGTGTATATATGTGTGTGTATAGACGTGTGTGTATATATATGTGTCTATGTGTATAGACGTGTGTGTATATGTGTGTATGTGTATAGACGTGTGTGTGTGTGTGTATATATATATATACGTGTGTGTGTTTATATATGTGTGTATGTGTATAGACGTGTGTGTGTATATATATGTGTGTATATGTGTGTATGTGTATAGACGTGTGTGTGTGTATATGTGTGTATGTGTATAGACGTGTGTGTATATATATGTGTGTATATGTGTGTATGTGTATAGACGTGTGTGTATATATATGTGTGTATGTGTATAGACGTGTGTGTGTATATGTATATGTGTATAGACGTGTGTGTGTGTGTGTGTGTGTATATACTGTATATATATTGTAACGATCCTGTTTGTTCTGTTCATTAATGTTGCGGGCACTTTAAGAAGGTGAGTCTGTGCGCATGCGCAGTTGTTGTTAGAGAGATTTCGCGTTCAACTAGTGGTGTGAAGAACGAGCGGCGTTGGTTGTGGCCGAAACAATAACCTCTCTGTGAGTACAGCGAACAAAGAAACAATATCTGTGCAAGACAACCGTCTGGTCATGTGTGGAGGACCAAACGTTACATTGGTGTCAGAAGCGACTTTTTCGGACCTGCTCCTGAGGCGAAGCTAACGGTTATTAGCAACGAACTTTGCTAACGAACGTCCCCGGTATGTACGGGAAAGTGAAGAGCGAAAGTGAGGAGATGGACGTTGGTGCGAGACGACGGGACCATGCTCAACAGTTAAGAGACGCTGTGTTACAACTCTCAGAAGAAGAATGTGCGTCAATGCGTGCGCCAATGTGCAGCAACTGGGCTTCATCAAGTATCAAACAGATCACACATCACACCTACCATGATTTTGTTCAATGAGATGAAAACTTATTTGATGTTCAATCCAGTGTTCAGGTTGACTTCAGTGCTTATGTTTTAGTAGAAGTGAAGCTGTGGTGCTTTAGTTTAATACATGGACACAGCACTAAACTTTGTTGTTGGTTGTTAGTTGTTTTTTTAGATTTTGGGATCAACCGTCACTTTTTAGTAATGGGAGAATTATTTCTCTGCACTGTGCGAGTCGTCCCAGAGCCATTGTTCAGCCTGAAGCCAATACGTTTTTAGGTTGAAAAGTTTGCCCCCCTGAAAAAATGTAATGCCCCCCCTTAAATGTTTTTCTGCAGCCGGGTCTGTCAGTGTTATACTAGATCCACTCAGTATAAACTGTTGTCAACATTGAAGTCAAATCATCTCCAGAAATGATACTTTGTGATGAAGTCTTAATGTTAAAAGAGACAAATGTAATAATATCTTTAATGAATCAATTCATGTACATTTATATCAAACCTGCTATTCCCTGCATGATGGGATCAGAAACACTAGAATTCTACTTTCTCGGGACGTTTTAGATTTACAACGACGACATCATTAAAAGTGTGAACTGCAGTCACACTGCAAGTTTATGTCCATAATCCTTAGATATTCTCTCCAAATGAGAACAATTTAACAGAAGAGTTTAACATTACCTTGGCTGTAGTCATGCTCTGTAGACAGAAGCTTCACCTGCACAGGTGATCTCATTAGCTCGTCCTGTCTCTCCACCTGCACGCAAAGCAACTTGTACTCTCTGCTGCCCTCTAGTGTTGCTAAAACGATTTATTATGTCCAATAAACAAACCTACAGAAAGACTTAACAGTGTGGGTCTTTCTTTTTATTTCAAGGGTCCCCATTTTATCTCAAACATCAATATAGCTAATATTTAACACTAATTGGTAAATATCAAACATGTATGCTTCATTACAGTTGAAACAATTGTTCTCTGGTAACAAATATTTATCATTAAACATGTGTGTTCATGTATGATCCATGGCACTCATCATGATGGACAAATATGATGGAAAAACATTCTATTAGTGTCAGTACAGTACACGAGGTTGGAAATCAACCACGCATTTGCGCATGCGTTGTCCACCTACAAGGAGGTTTATAACGGTCAGACGCGGAAGAATCTACGAAACTATCACTGATAGATTCTCAAAAATCATCTGATATTAAATGATCTTTTCTCTCAAGGATAAGGATGTTGAAGGAGTGACGTCACAGTGTCCACTGTTGAAGGATAAGGATGTTGAGTGTCCAGCTGGAAGGAGCACAGGTACATGTTGTGGTTTATTAAAGTCTCTTTTCATTTTATTGACATCGGTAAATGTAACGCTAAGTTTAAGTGAAGGTATCAAGACCTGTCGCCCTTCCCAGCTATCTTCTAAATAATCCACGGAGGAAAAATTCAGAAAAAAAAGTCTTATATAGATCCAGAGCGGTCCGTAATAGGAACAAAAAAACAAAACAGGCACTCGGGGCGAAGGCAGGGCACTTCTGGAGATCGGGGTCCCAACAGCAACTAAAACAAAAAGACAAAAGGACTCACTTGAGTAAATAAAAGTGCTGACAACGTCAGGAGTATCCAAAGGATTATCCAGTTGTGATTCAAAGGCGAGGAGCGAGATCGAAAGGACAGCCAACCTGGTCTGGAAACGCAATACTCTGGCGAGTTCTTCCGGGTAGAGACGCTCCTTATCAATGGGAAGAACCCGCCACTCCATCATCCCCAGCCGCGCACCTGCCAGCGTCTGTCACTCAAAACACAGGACACATGAAAACGGAAAACCACCTTCAAAATAAAACAAAAGAACATAAGCATGACACTTGTATGTTGATTCTATCAAATGTATTCTGCCTATTTTAAATGTTGACCTTTTTTCTTATAAGAGTAACTGTCAGGAGTCTTGATGTAAAACGTCACTCAAATGTGTCATTTATTTATTTCTCTCACAGGATTCAGAGTCAATGTTCATTGCACAGAATTTCCATCTCCGTCCTGCACTGTCTGTGATGATGGAACTTACATGGACAAATTGAACCGAGAGAAACATGGTTTCAAGTGTCTCGTCTGTACTGAAGGTAAAGTTTGTTCTTCACTAGAATGATGAGTTGGTCAGTATGTAGATGTGATGTAGAATTTGTTATTGACTAACAGGACTGAGAGAGATCAGATCCTGTACCTTCACAGCAAACACCAAGTGTGAACCTCTGGAGGGTTTTTTCTGTGTGGACGGCTCAGTGGACACATGTGTGGCAGCACAGCAACACTCCACATGTGAACCAGGACAGTTCATCATCAGAGCAGGCGAGTTTCACATCCAACATGTGAAATGCAAGAGTGCAGAAACTATAAGACACACACAATGTTCTTCACAGGAACGTCCTCCACAGACACTGAGTGTGGAACCTGCAGTGAAGGAACATTTTCAAATGGAACGTTCACGTCATGTCAGGATCACAAACAGTGAGTGAAGCTTCACAAATGTTTGCTCCAGATGTTTTCTTCTAAACTGTCTCCACTTGTCTTTGTAGATGTTCAACATATCTACGAGAAGGAACTATTTCTTCTGACTCTGTATGTCGAGAAGGTTTGACACCAGGAGAAGTGGCTGGAATTATTGTTGCTGTGATCGTTCTACTGATCACATGTTCTGTAGTTTATTGGTATAAAAAAAGAAAAAGAGGTAAAAAACAAATGCATTCATAAAAATCACATTATTATATTGATTTGTGTTTATCTGGAGTCATTTCCTTGAATTATCTTTCTCCTTAACCAGATGGAAAAGAGTTCAAGAGAAGAAGGAAGGTATGTAAGAATGTTTTTTAGTCATTTATCAAAGTGATTTAATGTTTAAATGTAATGTTGATTAATTTTGCAAATGTCATCACTTGTACAATTAAAATGAATGTCAATTTTGGTTTAATATCTTCAGCACTGCAGTATTTGTGCATCAGAGAAACGATCATTATTTCTTATTAGGAGGTGGCAGTGGGAATGAATGAATGTATGGATTCAACGGAGCATCCGTGAGAATTTCAATTAGTTTGAGCTTTTTTTTTAATCTAAACTGACTTATTTTTTTCTTGTCTTAGATCAATTTATTCATCTGAGAATAAGTCCGATGAAGTGGAACATGTTCCACTGATGGTAGAACCCGGGGAAGACCCAGAACACACTGAAGAAGCATGTTCCTCCACTGGGCTGGAAACACAGGGGGGTCCTCCAGAAAGAGCTGGACGATGTAACTGGGGAGAAGAAAGTATGGACCTCTCTGCTGAAGCTGCTGCCCCCGTGACAAGAATCCAGATAAACAGACCAGAGATAGCAGACGTTGAATATGAACTAATTGGACACGAGGATATTAAAGTAGATTGTTCAGTCATTCAATAGAATGTTTGAGTTTTATACAACATGAAAAATGTGTTCATAAATGATGTGTTCAGTGAACATAACATATTTCTGGCTGTTTTCATTTGCCTGTGTGTGTAGCTTAGTCTGTGATATAGAAAACAGTTTCTGTCAAAGCTTTCATTAATCTCATAAATGGCTGATCAGTTAAACATCAGCCAGGTTTGAGGATGTACTTCACTCCACAGCCGTCAGTGTTGCTTGTTCTTTCACTGCCCTTTTTGTGAGGTCACCAAATTCAGACCAGCACAGATGGACAAAACCCAACAGCACATACAAAGCCACTTGAGAAAGGCAATCATCATGGAGGTGTGTACAGTATATGTTTAGTTAGTTCCTCGTATATTGCATCATAAAAGTCTAACCGTTTACATTTTTATGTTTGACAGACTATCCGATACACAGATGTGGGCTGCAGACCAGAACCTCACGTCCATTGTCATGTGCGTGTCAATGTGTGTCAATGCGCGCGTGTGTCAATGTGCGTCAATGCTTGCGCGCGTGTCAATGTGCGTCAATGCTTGCGTGCGTGTCAATGCGTGTGCGTGTGTCAATATGCTTGCGCGCGTGTCAATGTGCGTCAATGCTTGCGCGCGTGTCAATGTGCGTCAATGCGCGCGTGCGTGTCAATGTGCGTCAATGCGCCCGTGCGTGTCAATGCGTGTGCGTGCGTCAATATGCGCGCGAGTGTCAATGTGCGTCAATGCTTGCGCGCGTGTCAATGTGCGTCAATGCTTGCGCGTGTGTCAATGTGCGTCAATGCTTGCGCGTGTCAACACACAACACACGCACGCACACATTAAACAAATGCGCACACCCACATTAAACAAACGCGCACGCACACATAAAACACACGCATGCATACACAGACATGCACTGACAAACGCACACACACACGGTGACATGCAAACATAAAACACACGCACGCACGCACACATAAAACAAACGCGGATTTTAGTCTGTTTGTGATGTGTAGTTATGCGTTTGTGTGCATGTCATTGGTGTGTGTGCGCATGTGTCAGTGTGTGTCTGCGTGTGCGTGCGTGTGTGTGTTTTATGTGTGCATGTCACCGTGTGTGTGCGTGTGTCAGTGCATGTCTGTGTGTGCATGCGTGTGTTTTGTGTGCGTCCGCGTTTGGTTTATGTGTGCGTGCGTGCGTGTGTTTTATGTGTGCATGTCACATGAAACAAATGCGCGCACGCACACATAAAACAAATGCGCGCATGCACACATAAAACAAATGCGCGCATGCACACATAAAGCAAATGCGCGCATGCACACATAACACAAATGCGCGCACGTCACATAAAACAAATGCGCGCACGCACACATAAAACAAATGCGCGCACGCACATATTAAAGAAATGCGCACGCGCACACAAAACAAATGCGCAAGAGCACACAAAACAAATGCGCGCGCACAGATAAAACAAATGCACACGCACACAACACACGCACGCACACATTAAACAAATGCGCACACCCACATAAAACAAACGCGCACGCACACATAAAACACACGCATGCATACACAGACATGCACTGACAAACGCACACACACACGGTGACATGCAAACATAAAACACACGCACGCACGCACACATAAAACAAACGCGGGTTTTATAGGTTTGTTTGTGATGTGTAGTTATGCGTTTGTGTGCATGTCATTGGTGTGTGTGCGCATGTGTCAGTGTGTGTCTGCGTGTGCGTGCGTGTGTGTGTTTTATGTGTGCATGTCACCGTGTGTGTGCGTGTGTCAGTGCATGTCTGTGTGTGCATGCGTGTGTGTGTTTTATGTGTGCATGTCCCCGTGTGTGTGCGTGTGTCAGTGCATGTCTGTGTGTGCATGCGTGTGTTTTGTGTGCGTCCGCGTTTGTTTTATGTGTGCGTGCGTGCGTGTGTTTTATGTGTGCATGTCACATGAAACAAATGCGCGCACGCACACATAAAACAAATGCGCGCATGCACACATAAAACAAATGCGCGCATGCACACATAAAACAAATGCGCGCGCGCGCACACAAAACACACGGATGCACACACAGACATGCACTGACACACGCACACACACACGGTGACATGCACACATAAAACAAACGCGGACGCACACAAAACAATGTGCGTCAATGCTTGCGCGTGTCAACACACAACACACGCACGCACACATTAAACAAATGCGCACACCCACATTAAACAAACGCGCACGCACACATAAAACACACGCATGCATACACAGACATGCACTGACAAACGCACACACACACGGTGACATGCAAACATAAAACACACGCACGCACGCACACATAATGCGTGTGTTTTGTGTGCGTCCGCGTTTGTTTTATGTGTGCGTGCGTGCGTGTGTTTAATGTGTGCATGTCACATGAAACAAATGCGCGCACGCACACATAAAACAAATGCGCGCATGCACACATAAAACAAATGCGCGCATGCACACATAAAACAAATGCGCATGCACACATAAAACAAATGCGCGCATGCACACATAAAACAAATGCGCGCATGCACACATAAAGCAAATGCGCGCATGCACACATAAAACAAATGCGCGCACGTCACATAAAACAAATGCGCGCACGCACACATAAAACAAATGCGCGCACGCACATATTAAAGAAATGCGCACGCGCACACAAAACAAATGCGCAAGAGCACACAAAACAAATGCGCGCGCACAGATAAAACAAATGCACACGCACACAACACACGCACGCACACATTAAACAAATGCGCACACCCACATAAAACAAACGCGCACGCACACATAAAACACACGCATGCATACACAGACATGCACTGACAAACGCACACACACACGGTGACATGCAAACATAAAACACACGCACGCACGCACACATAAAACAAACGCGGATTTTATAGGTTTGTTTGTGATCTGTAGTTATGCGTTTGTGTGCATGTCATTGGTGTGTGTGCGCATGTGTCAGTGTGTGTCTGCGTGTGCGTGCGTGTGTGTGTTTTATGTGTGCATGTCACCGTGTGTGTGCGTGTGTCAGTGCATGTCTGTGTGTGCATGCGTGTGTGTGTTTTATGTGTGCATGTCACCGTGTGTGTGCGTGTGTCAGTGCATGTCTGTGTGTGCATGCGTGTGTTTTGTGTGCGTCCGCGTTTGTTTTATGTGTGCGTGCGTGCGTGTGTTTTATGTGTGCATGTCACATGAAACAAATGCGCGCACGCACACATAAAACAAATGCGCGCATGCACACATAAAACAAATGCGCGCGCGCGCACACAAAACACACGGATGCACACACAGACATGCACTGACACACGCACACACACACGGTGACATGCACACATAAAACAAACGCGGACGCACACAAAACAATGTGCGTCAATGCTTGCGCGTGTCAACACACAACACACGCACGCACACATTAAACAAATGCGCACACCCACATTAAACAAACGCGCACGCACACATAAAACACACGCATGCATACACAGACATGCACTGACAAACGCACACACACACGGTGACATGCAAACATAAAACACACGCACGCACGCACACATAATGCGTGTGTTTTGTGTGCGTCCGCGTTTGTTTTATGTGTGCGTGCGTGCGTGTGTTTAATGTGTGCATGTCACATGAAACAAATGCGCGCACGCACACATAAAACAAATGCGCGCATGCACACATAAAACAAATGCGCGCATGCACACATAAAACAAATGCGCATGCACACATAAAACAAATGCGCGCATGCACACATAAAACAAATGCGCGCATGCACACATAAAACAAATGCGCGCATGCACACATAAAACAAATGCGCGCATGCACACATAAAGCAAATGCGCGCATGCACACATAAAACAAATGCGCGCACGTCACATAAAACAAATGCGCGCACGCACACATAAAACAAATGCGCGCACGCACATATTAAAGAAATGCGCACGCGCACACAAAACAAATGCGCAAGAGCACACAAAACAAATGCGCGCGCACAGATAAAACAAATGCACACGCACACAACACACGCACGCACACATTAAACAAATGCGCACACCCACATTAAACAAACGCGCACGCACACATAAAACACACGCATGCATACACAGACATGCACTGACAAACGCACACACACACGGTGACATGCAAACATAAAACACACGCACGCACGCACACATAAAACAAACGCGGGTTTTATAGGTTTGTTTGTGATGTGTAGTTATGCGTTTGTGTGCATGTCATTGGTGTGTGTGCGCATGTGTCAGTGTGTGTCTGCGTGTGCGTGCGTGTGTGTGTTTTATGTGTGCATGTCACCGTGTGTGTGCGTGTGTCAGTGCATGTCTGTGTGTGCATGCGTGTGTTTTGTGTGCGTCCGCGTTTGTTTTATGTGTGCGTGCGTGCGTGTGTTTTATGTGTGCATGTCACATGAAACAAATGCGCGCACGCACACATAAAACAAATGCGCGCATGCACACATAAAACAAATGCGCGCATGCACACATAAAACAAATGCGCGCATGCACACATAAAGCAAATGCGCGCATGCACACATAAAACAAATGCGCGCACGTCACATAAAACAAATGCGCGCACGCACACATAAAACAAATGCGCGCACGCACATATTAAAGAAATGCGCACGCGCACACAAAACAAATGCGCAAGAGCACACAAAACAAATGCGCGCGCACAGATAAAACAAATGCACACGCACACAACACACGCACGCACACATTAAACAAATGCGCACACCCACATAAAACAAACGCGCACGCACACATAAAACACACGCATGCATACACAGACATGCACTGACAAACGCACACACACACGGTGACATGCAAACATAAAACACACGCACGCACGCACACATAAAACAAACGCGGATTTTATAGGTTTGTTTGTGATCTGTAGTTATGCGTTTGTGTGCATGTCATTGGTGTGTGTGCGCATGTGTCAGTGTGTGTCTGCGTGTGCGTGCGTGTGTGTGTTTTATGTGTGCATGTCACCGTGTGTGTGCGTGTGTCAGTGCATGTCTGTGTGTGCATGCGTGTGTGTGTTTTATGTGTGCATGTCACCGTGTGTGTGCGTGTGTCAGTGCATGTCTGTGTGTGCATGCGTGTGTTTTGTGTGCGTCCGCGTTTGTTTTATGTGTGCGTGCGTGCGTGTGTTTTATGTGTGCATGTCACATGAAACAAATGCGCGCACGCACACATAAAACAAATGCGCGCATGCACACATAAAACAAATGCGCGCATGCACACATAAAACAAATGCGCGCGCGCGCACACAAAACACACGGATGCACACACAGACATGCACTGACACACGCACACACACACGGTGACATGCACACGTAAAACAAACGCGGACGCACACAAAACAAACGCGCACGCACACATAAAACACACGCATGCATACATAGACATGCACTGACAAACGCACACACACACGGTGACATGCAAACATAAAACACACGCACGCACGAACACATAAAACAAACCCGGATTTTTTTTAGAATAGAATAGAATAGAAAAGCTTTATTCATCCCCAGAGGGGAAACACACTTTCACAACAGCGCAGATTAAAAAAAATATATATAGGTTTGTTTGTGATGTGTAGTTATGCGTTTGTGTGCATGTCACTGGTGTGTGTGCGCAAGTGTCAGTGTGTGTCTGCGTGTGCGTGCGTGTGTGTGTTTTATGTGTGCATGTCACCGTGTGTGTGTGCGTGTGTCAGTGCATGTCTGTGTGTGCATGCGTGTGTTTAATGTGTGCGTGCGCGTTTGTTTTGTGTGCGTCCGCGTTTGTTTTATGTGTGCGTGCGTGCGTGTGTTTATGTGTGCATGTCACCGTGTGTGTGGGCGTGTGTCAGTGCATGTCTGTGTGTGCATGCGTGTGTTTTAGGTGTGCGTGCGCGTTTCTTTGATGTGTGCGTCCGCGTTTGTTTTATGTGTGCGTGCGTGCGTGTGTTTTATGTGTGCATGTCACCGTGTGTGTGTGCGTTTGTCAGTGCATGTCCGTGTACGCATGCGTGTGTTTTATGTGTGCGTGCGCGTTTGTTTTGTGTGGGTGTGCGCATTTGTTTAATGTGTGCGTTCGTGCACAGTAAATTTCCAAGTGTCAAAAAGGAAGTGTTAATGTATTTTAACTATTTCATAGACTGGTTTAACTCTTCCAGATGTAACACAACAACAACAGGTGTAAAACGTGGCTCCTCCCCCTGCAGTGCTGTTGTCAATATCCAGAGTTAAAACCCAGGTGTTATTTATTCAGTGTAAAAAGTGAATGAACACTGTCAAGGGTCAATTTAACAATATTCAGTGTTAATATCTTAATATGCTCCGCCCATTTCAAATGATCCAGAAGTTTCTAGAGTAATTGGACCTCATGGACCACCGCCATGTTTCCATTGGTAAAGACTGTGGTAAGTCTCTCCATCTGCTGACTTATATTTAAATGAATTAAACGATTTATACAATTGTATTCACCGTGACTGTACTACCATTCGCTTTTTAGACTTCTAATGTAGATGAATTGCTATGTGGTTCACCAACATTAAGTTACATTCTATTACTTGTAATGCGGTACAGTTAACCTGCGCAGTGAACACCACGTGTAGACACTTGTAACCAATACCACTATGGATTATTGTGTATATTCGGTTTATGGTGCTCGCTCAAAACAACAGATGTATATGCTGTCTGTACATGCGCGCGCCAGTAAGTACGGTAGTTCATTCCCGCGCCACTCCCCCTCTGTCAGGCTTTAGTTTTTAGTAATGTAACCCAGCCGTTTATTTGTCGTTTTATGTTTCAATTATTTTCACTGGAAGTATATAATTAAACCCAGTTGTTATTTTCGTGTTTTATGTTTTATTACTTTTCAATGCATGTATCGCATCAAGACACTGTCGCTTTAAGACGGCCATTGTTTTTTACCTGCGTTCCACGGATGAGACGCGTGGTGTTCAGATGCTTCAGCGGCTCAGAGACTGAGACACGTGTAAGTAAGTAAGTAAGTAAGTAATATTTATTTATATAGCGCTTTTCGAGACCAGGGTCACAAAGCGCTTTAACAATCAAAAACAATACTCAAAACAGTACATACTTCAAAGATCAAGACAACACCGAGAACAACAAGTTCGAGAAATTCAAGGAAAAGCCTGAACAAATAGAAACGTCTTAAGATGTTTCTTAAAGGAGTCAGTAGACTCCATCAAGCGCAAAGAGAGAGGAAGATTGTTCCAAAGCTTAGGAGCAACAGCCTGAAAAGATTTCTCTCCTCTGGTCCTGAGCCGTGTGCGTGGAACCATCAGTAGATTCTGATCCACAGACCTCAGAGACCGAGCTGGGGTGTAAGGCTGGATCAGATCAGTGATGTAAGGAGGAGCCTGACCATGAATAGCTCTGAAAGTAAGAACCAGAATTTTAAAGTTGATCCTGAAAGAAACTGGAAGCCAGTGAAGAGTTTTAAGGATCGGAGAAATGTGAGTTCTCCTACTTGAGCGGGTCAGAATTCTCGCTGCAGAGTTCTGAATCAACTGCAGACGAGACAGCTCCTTCTTGTTAAGACATGAAAACAAACCGTTACAATAGTCCAGACGAGAAGAAACAAACGCATGGATTACAAGCTCCAGATCATGTTGTGACAACATTTTCCTAAGTTTAGAGATTTTTCTCAGTTGAAGGAAACAGTTTCTGGTCAGTTTTCTGCAGTGTTGAACAAGAGACATGTCTTTATCAAATACAACACCCAGGTTTCTCAGGCTCAGTTTGACAGACTGACCTAAGTCACCCAAGTACTGACTCAACCATGGAATCTTATCATCAGGAGCAATCACCAGAGTTTCAGTTTTGTCCACATTAAGCTGTAAAGTGTGCCAACGCTCCTGCAATTTTACTGAATACACTCGCTTATCACTCCTAGGTGAGCCTAAACAATACGTTTATATTATTGTTTATATTGCTGTGTGTAAATGAATGTTGTGTCGAAGCAGCTATTTAAGTTTTTGTGTGAAACTTGAAGCATTGTTTTATAACTTTATTCAAGTGTATATTTTCGATAGTATTTTATATTGTACTGTTTCACTTTGTTTTGAAAGTAAGTTGCACTTTATATTTTGTTATCGCGTGGTGTTCAGATGCTTCAGCGGCTCAGAGTTCACCGCATCTGTTATTTAACACGCCGATTAAACGTTCGTGCTGTTGTATGGTTAACAAGCGTTGAATGTGTTGAAGGTGCCGTAGCTAAGAATCTTGAATATTAATAAAATAAATCGCCTACCATGACCCACCAATATAGCAAACTTTTTATTGGAATATAAATATATTTTCGTCCTTCAAAATAACAAACAAAATACGTGTGTGAGTTACATTATAATTAAAAAAGCTAAGTTTTAGCGAACTAGCTCTCGTGTTAACGCACCACAGAAAGTTACATTACACGCAATGAAACATTATTTCTGAGTCTTAAAGCAATAATGATATCTTACCTCAATAGACGAGTGACGCGCACCTGATTCCGTCAAGTTATGCACAAACGTGAGGATAAAATGCGATCGATCTTTGTCAACAAGTGTGACGTCATCATCCGGAAGTTGCGTATGCGGCAATTTGAAAACTTTTTAGCTGACGCTAAATTTAAACTAAACTTAACTCGGTCTTTATACAAGCACGCATCTACTATTGTATTCATGGCGCTTTTAAACAAACAAGCACAATATCTCATTGTATTCCTGTGGTGTGACGTCACCGCTGCAGGATCAGTTGATTAGCATGTGTGACGTCACCCCTGCAGACTCGCGATTAATGTTGACAAACGTCACGTAGACGCTCATAATCGCAGCTAAATAAAAAGAAAACATATGTCCATAAACGCAATCTCAATGAAAGCTTCTATTTTCATAGAAAAGCGCACCGGATTATAAAGAGGATCAAGCGAAATAGCACAGACTTTATTTTACTCATTCATAAAACAATGTCAACATTATGGAGTTGAAACACCTAAAAATATACAATATAGTCACTTTTACAGGACCTTTTAAGCATGTTTTAATCCGCGAGAGCTTCTTGACTTCCGCGATGCGTAAACAATCCAAGCTCCAAAAAATTAAAATTAAGCATTTTTACCGATTTATATTCACTCTGTACCTCCTTAAAGTGGTTTGAGGTCGTTAAGCACAATCAGGATTAGAATCACACTGTTGACATTAAACATTTCAAATGAGCTTCATAGTTGTAGAATTACGGTAGCCAAATGAAACAGCGACACGTCACGTTACCAAGGCAACGAAGAGATGGGCGACGCGTCAAATGTAACCCGGGTCGTTTGAATCCGACGTCGGGGGGTGCTCTGTATAATACTGGGTGACCCGTGCGTGTCAATGCGTGCGCGCGTGTCAATGTGCGTCAATACGTGTGTGTCAATGTGCGTCAATGTGCGTCAATACGTGTGTGTGTGTCAATGTGCGTCAATGCGTGCGGGTGTGTCAATGCGTATAGACGTGTGTTTATATGTGTGTACATATATGTGTGTATGTGTATAGACGTGTGTGTGTATATATGTGTGTGTATGTGTATAGACGTGTGTGTATATGTGTGTATGTGTATAGACGTGTGTGTGTGTGTGTGTGTGTATATATATATACGTGTGTGTGTTTATATATGTGTGTATGTGTATAGACGTGTGTGTATATATATGTGTATGTGTGTATGTGTATAGACGTGTGTGTGTGTATATGTGTGTATGTGTATAGACGTGTGTGTATATATATGTGTATATGTGTGTATGTGTATAGACGTGTGTGTATATATATGTGTGTATGTGTATAGACGTGTGTGTGTATATGTATATGTGTGTATGTGTATAGACGTGTGTGTGTGTGTGTGTGTGTATATACTGTATATATATTGTAACGATCCTGTTTGTTCTGTTCATTAATGTTGCGGGCACTTTAAGAAGGTGAGTCTGTGCGCATGCGCAGTTGTTGTTAGAGAGATTTCGCGTTCAACTAGTGGTGTGAAGAACGAGCGGCGTTGGTTGTGGCCGAAACAATAACCTCTCTGTGAGTACAGCGAACAAAGAAACAATATCTGTGCAAGACAACCGTCTGGTCATGTGTGGAGGACCAAACGTTACATTGGTGTCAGAAGCGACTTTTTCGGACCTGCTCCTGAGGCGAAGCTAACGGTTATTAGCAACGAACTTTGCTAACGAACGTCCCCGGTATGTACGGGAAAGTGAAGAGCGAAAGTGAGGAGATGGACGTTGGTGCGAGACGACGGGACCATGCTCAACAGTTAAGAGACGCTGTGTTACAACTCTCAGAAGAAGAATGTGCGTCAATGCGTGCGCCAATGTGCAGCAACTGGGCTTCATCAAGTATCAAACAGATCACACATCACACCTACCATGATTTTGTTCAATGAGATGAAAACTTATTTGATGTTCAATCCAGTGTTCAGGTTGACTTCAGTGCTTATGTTTTAGTAGAAGTGAAGCTGTGGTGCTTTAGTTTAATACATGGACACAGCACTAAACTTTGTTGTTGGTTGTTAGTTGTTTTTTTAGATTTTGGGATCAACCGTCACTTTTTAGTAATGGGAGAATTATTTCTCTGCACTGTGCGAGTCGTCCCAGAGCCATTGTTCAGCCTGAAGCCAATACGTTTTTAGGTTGAAAAGTTTGCCCCCCTGAAAAAATGTAATGCCCCCCCTTAAATGTTTTTCTGCAGCCGGGTCTGTCAGTGTTATACTAGATCCACTCAGTATAAACTGTTGTCAACATTGAAGTCAAATCATCTCCAGAAATGATACTTTGTGATGAAGTCTTAATGTTAAAAGAGACAAATGTAATAATATCTTTAATGAATCAATTCATGTACATTTATATCAAACCTGCTATTCCCTGCATGATGGGATCAGAAACACTAGAATTCTACTTTCTCGGGACGTTTTAGATTTACAACGACGACATCATTAAAAGTGTGAACTGCAGTCACACTGCAAGTTTATGTCCATAATCCTTAGATATTCTCTCCAAATGAGAACAATTTAACAGAAGAGTTTAACATTACCTTGGCTGTAGTCATGCTCTGTAGACAGAAGCTTCACCTGCACAGGTGATCTCATTAGCTCGTCCTGTCTCTCCACCTGCACGCAAAGCAACTTGTACTCTCTGCTGCCCTCTAGTGTTGCTAAAACGATTTATTATGTCCAATAAACAAACCTACAGAAAGACTTAACAGTGTGGGTCTTTCTTTTTATTTCAAGGGTCCCCATTTTATCTCAAACATCAATATAGCTAATATTTAACACTAATTGGTAAATATCAAACATGTATGCTTCATTACAGTTGAAACAATTGTTCTCTGGTAACAAATATTTATCATTAAACATGTGTGTTCATGTATGATCCATGGCACTCATCATGATGGACAAATATGATGGAAAAACATTCTATTAGTGTCAGTACAGTACACGAGGTTGGAAATCAACCACGCATTTGCGCATGCGTTGTCCACCTACAAGGAGGTTTATAACGGTCAGACGCGGAAGAATCTACGAAACTATCACTGATAGATTCTCAAAAATCATCTGATATTAAATGATCTTTTCTCTCAAGGATAAGGATGTTGAAGGAGTGACATCACAGTGTCCACTGTTGAAGGATAAGGATGTTGAGTGTCCAGCTGGAAGGAGCACAGGTACATGTTGTGGTTTATTAAAGTCTCTTTTCATTTTATTGACATCGGTAAATGTAACGCTAAGTTTAAGTGAAGGTATCAAGACCTGTCGCCCTTCCCAGCTATCTTCTAAATAATCCACGGAGGAAAAATTCAGAAAAAAAAGTCTTATATAGATCCAGAGCGGTCCGTAATAGGAACAAAAAAACAAAACAGGCACTCGGGGCGAAGGCAGGGCACTTCTGGAGATCGGGGTCCCAACAGCAACTAAAACAAAAAGACAAAAGGACTCACTTGAGTAAATAAAAGTGCTGACAACGTCAGGAGTATCCAAAGGATTATCCAGTTGTGATTCAAAGGCGAGGAGCGAGATCGAAAGGACAGCCAACCTGGTCTGGAAACGCAATACTCTGGCGAGTTCTTCCGGGTAGAGACGCTCCTTATCAATGGGAAGAACCCGCCACTCCATCATCCCCAGCCGCGCACCTGCCAGCGTCTGTCACTCAAAACACAGGACACATGAAAACGGAAAACCACCTTCAAAATAAAACAAAAGAACATAAGCATGACACTTGTATGTTGATTCTATCAAATGTATTCTGCCTATTTTAAATGTTGACCTTTTTTCTTATAAGAGTAACTGTCAGGAGTCTTGATGTAAAACGTCACTCAAATGTGTCATTTATTTATTTCTCTCACAGGATTCAGAGTCAATGTTCATTGCACAGAATTTCCATCTCCGTCCTGCACTGTCTGTGATGATGGAACTTACATGGACAAATTGAACCGAGAGAAACATGGTTTCAAGTGTCTCGTCTGTACTGAAGGTAAAGTTTGTTCTTCACTAGAATGATGAGTTGGTCAGTATGTAGATGTGATGTAGAATTTGTTATTGACTAACAGGACTGAGAGAGATCAGATCCTGTACCTTCACAGCAAACACCAAGTGTGAACCTCTGGAGGGTTTTTTCTGTGTGGACGGCTCAGTGGACACATGTGTGGCAGCACAGCAACACTCCACATGTGAACCAGGACAGTTCATCATCAGAGCAGGCGAGTTTCACATCCAACATGTGAAATGCAAGAGTGCAGAAACTATAAGACACACACAATGTTCTTCACAGGAACGTCCTCCACAGACACTGAGTGTGGAACCTGCAGTGAAGGAACATTTTCAAATGGAACGTTCACGTCATGTCAGGATCACAAACAGTGAGTGAAGCTTCACAAATGTTTGCTCCAGATGTTTTCTTCTAAACTGTCTCCACTTGTCTTTGTAGATGTTCAACATATCTACGAGAAGGAACTATTTCTTCTGACTCTGTATGTCGAGAAGGTTTGACACCAGGAGAAGTGGCTGGAATTATTGTTGCTGTGATCGTTCTACTGATCACATGTTCTGTAGTTTATTGGTATAAAAAAAGAAAAAGAGGTAAAAAACAAATGCATTCATAAAAATCACATTATTATATTGATTTGTGTTTATCTGGAGTCATTTCCTTGAATTATTTTTCTCCTTAACCAGATGGAAAAGAGTTCAAGAGAAGAAGGAAGGTATGTAAGAATGTTTTTTAGTCATTTATCAAAGTGATTTAATGTTTAAATGTAATGTTGATTAATTTTGCAAATGTCATCACTTGTACAATTAAAATGAATGTCAATTTTGGTTTAATATCTTCAGCACTGCAGTATTTGTGCATCAGAGAAACGATCATTATTTCTTATTAGGAGGTGGCAGTGGGAATGAATGAATGTATGGATTCAACGGAGCATCCGTGAGAATTTCAATTAGTTTGAGCTTTTTTTTTAATCTAAACTGACTTATTTTTTTCTTGTCTTAGATCAATTTATTCATCTGAGAATAAGTCCGATGAAGTGGAACATGTTCCACTGATGGTAGAACCCGGGGAAGACCCAGAACACACTGAAGAAGCATGTTCCTCCACTGGGCTGGAAACACAGGGGGGTCCTCCAGAAAGAGCTGGACGATGTAACTGGGGAGAAGAAAGTATGGACCTCTCTGCTGAAGCTGCTGCCCCCGTGACAAGAATCCAGATAAACAGACCAGAGATAGCAGACGTTGAATATGAACTAATTGGACACGAGGATATTAAAGTAGATTGTTCAGTCATTCAATAGAATGTTTGAGTTTTATACAACATGAAAAATGTGTTCATAAATGATGTGTTCAGTGAACATAACATATTTCTGGCTGTTTTCATTTGCCTGTGTGTGTAGCTTAGTCTGTGATATAGAAAACAGTTTCTGTCAAAGCTTTCATTAATCTCATAAATGGCTGATCAGTTAAACATCAGCCAGGTTTGAGGATGTACTTCACTCCACAGCCGTCAGTGTTGCTTGTTCTTTCACTGCCCTTTTTGTGAGGTCACCAAATTCAGACCAGCACAGATGGACAAAACCCAACAGCACATACAAAGCCACTTGAGAAAGGCAATCATCATGGAGGTGTGTACAGTATATGTTTAGTTAGTTCCTCGTATATTGCATCATAAAAGTCTAACCGTTTACATTTTTATGTTTGACAGACTATCCGATACACAGATGTGGGCTGCAGACCAGAACCTCACGTCCATTGTCATGTGCGTGTCAATGTGTGTCAATGCGCGCGTGTGTCAATGTGCGTCAATGCTTGCGCGCGTGTCAATGTGCGTCAATTGCGCGTGCGTGTCAATGCGTGTGCGTGTGTCAATATGCTTGCGCGCGTGTCAATGTGCGTCAATGCTTGCGCGCGTGTCAATGTGCGTCAATGCGCGCGTGCGTGTCAATGTGCGTCAATGCGCCCGTGCGTGTCAATGCGTGTGCGTGCGTCAATATGCGCGCGAGTGTCAATGTGCGTCAATGCTTGCGCGCGTGTCAATGTGCGTCAATGCGCGCGCGTGTGTCAATGTGCGTCAATGCTTGCGCGTGTCAACACACAACACACGCACGCACACATTAAACAAATGCGCACACCCACATTAAACAGAAGCGCACGCACACATAAAACACACGCATGCATACACAGACATGCACTGACAAACGCACACACACACGGTGACATGCAAACATAAAACACACGCACGCACGCACACATAAAACAAACGCGGATTTTATAGGTTTGTTTGTGATGTGTAGTTATGCGTTTGTGTGCATGTCATTGGTGTGTGTGCGCATGTGTCAGTGTGTGTCTGCGTGTGCGTGCGTGTGTGTGTTTTATGTGTGCATGTCACCGTGTGTGTGCGTGTGTCAGTGCATGTCTGTGTGTGCATGCGTGTGTTTTGTGTGCGTCCGCGTTTGTTTTATGTGTGCGTGCGTGCGTGTGTTTTATGTGTGCATGTCACATGAAACAAATGCGCGCACGCACACATAAAACAAATGCGCGCACGCACATATTAAAGAAATGCGCACGCGCACACAAAACAAATGCGCAAGAGCACACAAAACAAATGCGCGCGCACAGATAAAACAAATGCACACGCACACAACACACGCACGCACACATTAAACAAATGCGCACACCCACATAAAACAAACGCGCACGCACACATAAAACACACGCATGCATACACAGACATGCACTGACAAACGCACACACACACGGTGACATGCAAACATAAAACACACGCACGCACGCACACATAAAACAAACGCGGGTTTTATAGGTTTGTTTGTGATGTGTAGTTATGCGTTTGTGTGCATGTCATTGGTGTGTGTGCGCATGTGTCAGTGTGTGTCTGCGTGTGCGTGCGTGTGTGTGTTTTATGTGTGCATGTCACCGTGTGTGTGCGTGTGTCAGTGCATGTCTGTGTGTGCATGCGTGTGTTTTGTGTGCGTCCGCGTTTGTTTTATGTGTGCGTGCGTGCGTGTGTTTTATGTGTGCATGTCACATGAAACAAATGCGCGCACGCACACATAAAACAAATGCGCGCATGCACACATAAAACAAATGCGCGCATGCACACATAAAACAAATGCGCGCATGCACACATAAAGCAAATGCGCGCATGCACACATAAAACAAATGCGCGCACGTCACATAAAACAAATGCGCGCACGCACACATAAAACAAATGCGCGCACGCACATATTAAAGAAATGCGCACGCGCACACAAAACAAATGCGCAAGAGCACACAAAACAAATGCGCGCGCACAGATAAAACAAATGCACACGCACACAACACACGCACGCACACATTAAACAAATGCGCACACCCACATAAAACAAACGCGCACGCACACATAAAACACACGCATGCATACACAGACATGCACTGACAAACGCACACACACACGGTGACATGCAAACATAAAACACACGCACGCACGCACACATAAAACAAACGCGGATTTTATAGGTTTGTTTGTGATGTGTAGTTATGCGTTTGTGTGCATGTCATTGGTGTGTGTGCGCATGTGTCAGTGTGTGTCTGCGTGTGCGTGCGTGTGTGTGTTTTATGTGTGCATGTCACCGTGTGTGTGCGTGTGTCAGTGCATGTCTGTGTGTGCATGCGTGTGTGTGTTTTATGTGTGCATGTCACCGTGTGTGTGCGTGTGTCAGTGCATGTCTGTGTGTGCATGCGTGTGTTTTGTGTGCGTCCGCGTTTGTTTTATGTGTGCGTGCGTGCGTGTGTTTTATGTGTGCATGTCACATGAAACAAATGCGCGCACGCACACATAAAACAAATGCGCGCATGCACACATAAAACAAATGCGCGCATGCACACATAAAACAAATGCGCGCGCGCGCACATAACACAAATGCGCGCACGTCACATAAAACAAATGCGCGCACGCACGCATAAAACAAATGCGCGCACGCACATATTAAAGAAATGCGCACGCGCACACAAAACAAATGCGCAAGAGCACACAAAACAAATGCGCGCGCACAGATAAAACAAATGCACACGCACACAACACACGCACGCACGCACACATTAAACAAATGCGCACACCCACATAAAACAAACGCGCACGCACACATAAAACACACGCATGCATACACAGACATGCACTGACAAACGCACACACACACGGTGACATGCAAACATAAAACACACGCACGCACGCACACATAAAACAAACGCGGGTTTAATAGGTTTGTTTGTGATGTGTAGTTATGCGTTTGTGTGCATGTCATTGGTGTGTGTGCGCATGTGTCAGTGTGTGTCTGCGTGTGCGTGCGTGTGTGTGTTTTATGTGTGCATGTCACCGTGTGTGTGCGTGTGTCAGTGCATGTCTGTGTGTGCATGCGTGTGTTTTGTGTGCGTCCGCGTTTGTTTTATGTGTGCGTGCGTGCGTGTGTTTTATGTGTGCATGTCACATGAAACAAATGCGCGCACGCACACATAAAACAAATGCGCGCATGCACACATAAAACAAATGCGCGCATGCACACATAAAACAAATGCGCGCACGTCACATAAAACAAATGCGCGCACGCACACATAAAACAAATGCGCGCACGCACATATTAAAGAAATGCGCACGCGCACACAAAACAAATGCGCAAGAGCACACAAAACAAATGCGCGCGCACAGATAAAACAAATGCACACGCACACAACACACGCACGCACACATTAAACAAATGCGCACACCCACATAAAACAAACGCGCACGCACACATAAAACACACGCATGCATACACAGACATGCACTGACAAACGCACACACACACGGTGACATGCAAACATAAAACACACGCACGCACACATAAAACAAACGCGGATTTTATAGGTTTGTTTGTGATCTGTAGTTATGCGTTTGTGTGCATGTCATTGGTGTGTGTGCGCATGTGTCAGTGTGTGTCTGCGTGTGCGTGCGTGTGTGTGTTTTATGTGTGCATGTCACCGTGTGTGTGCGTGTGTCAGTGCATGTCTGTGTGTGCATGCGTGTGTGTGTTTTATGTGTGCATGTCACCGTGTGTGTGCGTGTGTCAGTGCATGTCTGTGTGTGCATGCGTGTGTTTTGTGTGCGTCCGCGTTTGTTTTATGTGTGCGTGCGTGCGTGTGTTTTATGTGTGCATGTCACATGAAACAAATACGCGCACGCACACATAAAACAAATGCGCGCATGCACACATAAAACAAATGCGCGCATGCACACATAAAACAAATGCGCGCGCGCGCACACAAAACACACGGATGCACACACAGACATGCACTGACACACGCACACACACACGGTGACATGCACACATAAAACAAACGCGGACGCACACAAAACAAACGCGCACGCACACATAAAACACACGCATGCATACATAGACATACACTGACAAACGCACACACACACGGTGACATGCAAACATAAAACACACGCACGCACGAACACATAAAACAAACGCGGATTTTTTTTTAGAATAGAATAGAAAAGCTTTATTCATCCCCAGAGGGGAAACACACTTTCACAACAGCGCAGATTAAAAAAAATATATATAGGGTTGTTTGTGATGTGTAGTTATGCGTTTGTGTGCATGTCACTGGTGTGTGTGCGCATGTGTCAGTGTGTGTCTGCGTGTGCGTGCGTGTGTATGTTTTATGTGTGCATGTCACCGTGTGTGTATGCGTGTGTCAGTGCATGTCTGTGTGTGCATGCGTGTGTTTAATGTGTGCGTGCGCGTTTGTTTTGTGTGCGTCCGCGTTTGTTTTATGTGTGCGTGCGTGCGTGTGTTTATGTGTGCATGTCACCGTGTGTGTGGGCGTGTGTCAGTGCATGTCTGTGTGTGCATGCGTGTGTTTTAGGTGTGCGTGCGCGTTTCTTTGATGTGTGCGTCCGCGTTTGTTTTATGTGTGCGTGCGTGCGTGTGTTTTATGTGTGCATGTCACCGTGTGTGTGTGCGTTTGTCAGTGCATGTCCGTGTACGCATGCGTGTGTTTTATGTGTGCGTGCGCGTTTGTTTTATGTGGGTGTGCGCATTTGTTTAATGTGTGCGTTCGTGCACAGTCAATTT
>NW_028258622.1:0-102500 GCF_982586985.1 Callionymus lyra
AGTTTTCAAACATCAAATAAAGGCTTTATATAGCTATATATATCAATTTGCATCTGAAATAAACAAGAGAAATATTGTCTCAAAACTGATGTTCTCAGACTGAGAGAATGATGTTTTCCAAGATTCTGCTGGAGCTCTGAATAACAGTTTTCAAACATCAAATAAAGGGTTTATATAGCTATATATATCAATTTGCATCTGAAATAAACAAGAGAAACACTTATTTGAAGCTGTTTTCAAAAGATATGTTTAAGTGAGACCTTCTCTAGTTGTGTAGTTGCTGGAGCTCTGAATAACAGTTTTCAAACATCAAATAAAGGGTTTATAAAGCTATATATATCAATTTGCATCTGAAATAAACAAGAGAAAAACTTATTCAAAGCTGTTTTCAAAAGTTATGTTTAACCTGAAATATTGTCTCAAACTGATGTTCTCAGACTGAGAGAATGACGTTTTCTAAGATTCTGCTGGAGCTCTGAATAGCAGTTTTCAAACATCAAATAAAGGGTTTATATAGCTATATATATCAAATTGCATCTGAAATAAACAAGAGAAACACTTATTCAAAGCTGTTTTCAAAAGTTATGTTTAACCTGAAATATTGTCTTAAACTGATGTTCTCAGACTGAGAGAATGAAGTTTTCCAAGATTCTGCTGGAGCTCTGAATAAAAGTTTTCAAACATCAAATAAAGGGTTTATATAGCTATATATATCAATTTGCATCTGAAATAAACAAGAGAAAAACTTATTCAAAGCTGTTTTCAAAAGTTATGTTTAACCTGAAATATTGTCTCAAACTGATGTTCTCAGACTGAGAGAATGACGTTTTCCAAGATTCTGCTGGAGCTCTGAATAACAGTTTTCAAACATCAAATAAAGGGTTTATATAGCTATATATATCAATTTGCATCTGAAATAAACAAGAGAAACACTTATTCGAAGCTGTTTTCAAAAGTTATGTTTAACCTGAAATATTGCCTCAAACTGATGTTCTCAGACTGAGAAAATGAAGTTTTCAAAGATTCTGCTGGAGCTCTGAATAACAGTTTTAAACATCAAATAAAGGGTTTATATAGCTATATATATTAATTTGCATCTGAAATAAACAAGATAAACACTTATTGGAAGCTGTTTTCAAAAGTTATGTTTAACCTGAAATATTGTCTCAAACTGATGTTCTCAGACTGAGAGAATGACGTTTTCTAAGATTCTGCTGGAGCTCTGAATAGCAGTTTTCAAACATCAAATAAAGGGTTTATATAGCTATATATATCAATTGGCATCTGAAATAAACAAGAGAAACACTTATTCGAAGCTGTTTTCAAAAGTTATGTTTAACCTGAAATATTGTCTCAAACTGATGTTCTCAGACTGAGAGAATGACGTTTTCCAAGATTCTGCTGGAGCTCTGAATAACAGTTTTCAAACATCAAATAAAGGGTTTATATAGCTATATATATCAATTTGCATCTGAAATAAACAAGAGAAAAACTCATTCGAAGCTGTTTTCAAAAGTTATGTTTAACCTGAAATATTGTCTCAAACTGATGTTCTCAGACTGAGAGAATGACGTTTTCTAAGATTCTGCTGGAGCTCTGAATAACAGTTTTCAAACATCAAATAAAGGGTTGATATAGCTATATATATCAATTTGCATCTGAAATAAACAAGAGAAACACTTATTCGAAGCTGTTTTCAAAAGTTATGTTTAACCTGAAATATTGTCTCAAACTGATGTTCTCAGACTGAGAGAATGACGTTTTCCAAGATTCTGCTGGAGCTCTGAATAACCGTTTTCAAACATCAAATAAAGGGTTTATATAGCTATATATATCAATTTGCATCTGAAATAAACAAGAGAAACACTTATTCGAAGCTGTTTTCAAAAGATATGTTTAAGTGAGACCTTCTCTAAAAGTGATGTATTCAGACTGAGATGTATTTGAAGTCCAATCCCGCCACCTTGTGGTTCTTCTTTTTTATCAACATTTCCCTTTTTTTTTCACAATGCAATTCCCCCAAGCACCCTACTTGGTGCACAAACCAAACACCACCATGCCTTCTCCTTTGAATTTGATTGACAGGTCCACCAGAACGGTCTTGTAGATGCAGCAATGAGTGAAGCCCCTCTCCCACAACAACTTCTTGACTATCTTTTCCCAAAAAGAGAAATTTTAATAAATAATATGGGGGGTAAAAAAGTCCAAAACAAATGAAAACATGAATTTAAACTAACAGTTTACATTTGCTAATTTTAAACATGTCTGACATGAGTCACACTATTGTAAATGTGCTCCGGTGTAAATGTTTATATTTTACACACATTTTTATTAACAATAATACTGAATTAACTGAGGCAACCAGTGGATTATTTAAATAAATAAAAAACTTCAGATTAAGTTTTTAAAACATCTTATATTGATTTTCAGATATTAAGACATACACCTTGACACACACAAAAAAAAAGAACATTAGAAAAAAACACACAAAAACAAAGAAAGATCCAACCCTCCACACCTGTAGAAAACCTCCCCGCGGTCTCACAAATCCAGACCCTCACCTACCTCTTCACAACCAGGGCCTGACAATGATAGACAAACAAAACATACCTATACATATAAGGAATCAACTACAGCTTATGGGCCGGTACGAGCCACATTCTCGCGGGTCTTTTCCTTTTTAAGGTATAACTGTAATAGTTGCCTGATTCATTGTTGAATCAGGCAACTATTACACTGATTCACTCCTTTTCTAATAAGTATGGCAGCTCCTCTTGACCTGTCCCCATAATTACAGTGATAAATATTTTCTATCCATCCCCTCTTTAACTTTGAGTGTTCTTCTGGACGTAAGTGGGTCTCTTGTAAAAACATTATCTCTCTACCTAATGATTTCAGATGTATAAGAGCTTTGTTACGCTTAATAGGATGGTTAACTCCTTTTAAGTTCCATCTTATAAAACGTGTTCAACCTAAAGACAATGGATTGTGACTACTCATATTTTAACTTGGGTATAAATACACTTGTAACTGTATGGAGTAAACATAAACACAACAAACAACAACAACACATAATGCCCTTGAACAACAGAGAACAACCCCCCACACACACATGCCAATCTTCTCCAAAAAAAAAAGAGAGATCGCACAACCTACCATAAAAGGTATCTGCACTAACATGCTCAGGAAAGCTAAAGTTGACCCCAACAGAACTTGACAGTTAAGGCACACTTCAATTATAGTATTATTTATCTTAAACATCTAATGACAATAAGAAGGACTCACATGATTGGTATTTGAATAACCAGCATCAACAAGGATAAACGAGAACATCAAAATAACATTAACTTGTATTAAAAGTGTAGAAAAAGTTGAAACAGTTGCTATAATGTTGTTAAATCACTGTCTCACCGGAATGTCTTCACACGTCACACGCGTCAATTCAATTCAATTCAATTCAATTTATTTAAAGTGTCTTATCATAACAAAGTTATCTCAAGACACTATACAGTTGAAATAAAACTATAGTTGATTAAGGAAAAATAGATCCCAGCAATTCAACAAAGAGCAAGAAACAAAACACTGTACAGTGAGCTGTACAGTGAGCTATGGCGAGGAAAAACTTCCTTTTAGAAGGCAGAAACCTCGAGCGGAACCAGACTCATTGTTGATGGGCTGCCGCTTTGACCGGCTGGGAGGAAGGATGGGGGGGTACACAGATGGATAAGGAGAGGAGTGAGGGGAATTATAGTGAGGAAAAAAAAAAGAGGAGAGTATAGGAGAGTCCATGGAGGTGCTGGAGAGAACTCGGGATCTGATGACGTGGTGAAGATCCTGGATCAGCAGCAGCTCTGGAGGTGGAGCCCTGGGGCTCCGGGAGAGAAATAAAAAGGTGTGGGTTTAAACTGCACAGGTGATGAATGTAATGCAGAAAAGAAGGATATACAGAGCTCGGTGTCTTAAACTCCTCCAGCATTCTCAGCCTATAGCAGCTAAGATAAACAGTTTTGTTAGTTATAGCAGCTAAAGATAAACAGTTAAGTTAGTTATAGGCTTTATCGAAAATTAAGGTTTTAAGATTGTTTTTAAACATAGAGAGGGTGTCTGCCCTCCGGACTGAAGCCGGTAGTTTGTTCCACAGCAGAGGGGCTTGAAAACTGAAGGCCCTGGCTCCGAATCTACATTTAGAGATTTGTGGTATAACTAATAGATCAGAGTTTAAGGATCGTAAGGTCCTTGAGGGTTGGTAAGTTTGGATTAAATCTTTAATGTATGTTGGTGCTAGACCATGTAAGGCTTTATAGGTTAGGAGAAGGATTTTAAATTGTATTCTAAGTTCTACAGGAAGCCAATGTAGGGAAGACAGTACAGGGGAAATGTGTTCGCGCCTCTTAGTCTTAGTCAGGACACGAGCTGCAGAGTTCTGAATGAGCTGAAGAGTTCTGGGAGACTTTTTAGAACATCCTGAGAGAAGAGAGTTACAATAGTCCAGCCTGGAGGTTACAAAAGCATGGATGAGCTTCTCAGCAGCATCTAAAGGAAGGAAGTGCCTGATTTTTTAAATGTTACGAAGGTGGAAGTAAGCAGTCCGTGAGATTTGTTTTATGTGTGAGTTAAATGATAAGTCCTTGTCAAAGCATACACCCAGATTCTTTACAGTGGTGCTAGTAGCAGGAGCAAGTCCATTTTGTAAAGCTAGATCATTAGTTAACGATTGTCTGAGATGTTGCGGACCAACTAGTAAAACCTCAGTCTTTTCCGAGTTCATTAGGAGGAAGTTTTTGGTCATCCAAGACTTGATATCTGTAATACAGGACTGTAGTTGTGTTGGCTGATTTCTTTCATCTGGCTTCATGGACAAGTAAAGTTGGGTGTCATCAGCATAACAGTGAAAGTTTATAGAGTGTCTTCTAATCAAGTCCCCTAGTGGGAGCATATAGATTGTGAATAGTATTGGACCAAGAACAGAACCTTGTGGGACACCATAGCTGACCTTAGTGTGTGTCGATGAGAGGTGGTTGACATGTACATAGTGCGTTCTATCTGACAGGTAAGATTTAAACCAGTTAAGAGCAGTTCCACGAATGCCTATATGGTTTTCTAGCCTCTGTAGAAGGATTTGGTGGTCGACAGTGTCAAATGCAGCCCTGAGATCTAGAAGAACAAGAACTGAAACATGGCCCTGATTAGAGGCCATCAGTAGGTCGTTACTTAATTTTACTAGGGCGGTCTCTGTGCTGTGGTGTTCCCAAAACCAGACTGAAACACCTCAAATTGATCATTGTCCTGGAGATAATCACAGAGCTGACTTGTTACCACTTTCTCCAGAAGTTTTGAAATGAAGACAACATTAGAGATAGGCCTATAGTTAGTGAGGACCTCTGGATCAAGAGTGGGTTTTTTAAGCAGAGGTTTAATTACTGCAACTTTAAAAATCTGAGGCACATAGCCTGATGTTATTGACAAGTTAATAATGTCAAGTATGAAAGTGCTAAGTAAGGGGAACAGTTCTTTAAGTAGCCATGTGGGAATAGGATCGAGAAGACATGTTGTGGACTTTGAGGAGGAAACAACCTGGGACAGCTGTCGAGGACTCACTGGTAGAAAGGAGTCAAAATACAGTATGTATCAGTCATAGTGTCTGTGTCCGGTGAGGCTGCACTGGTTGTATTAGAAGAATCTAGGAGGTCTTGAATCTTTCTTCTGATAGTTACAATTTGTTCATTAAAAAAGTTCATGAAGTCACTGCTACTAAGATGAGAAGGGATGGACTGCTCAATGGACTGATGGCTCCGTGTCAGCCTGGCTACAGTGCTGAATAAGAACTTGGGGTTATTCTTATTTGCTTCTATAAGTGATGAGTAGTAGCTGGCTCTGGCTTTCCTAAGAGATGCCTTGTATATTTTTAACTTACCCTGCCAGTCCTGGTAAAATTCATTATGTTTTGATGAACCCCATTTCTTCTCTAGTCGTCTAGAATCCTGTTTTAATTTACGTGTTTCCTGAGTATACCAGGGAGCAAGACTACTTCTGTTTACAGTCTTTTGAGTTAGTGGTGCGATTAAGTCAAGCGTATTATGCAACGAGTCTGTAAAACTGCCCACAAAGTTATCAATGTCGGGGTGACTATGGGTAGAGTTTCTTGACACACTGAGGCTAGGCATTTTACTGAGCACTGAGGGAATTATTTCCATAAACTTCAGACAGACATCTTTTGAGAGTGCTCCTGCTCTGTAGACTTGAGTCATTTAAAATGAAGTTAAAGGTTATTAATTGATGGTCAGAAAGAACTGAATTCTGAGGAGAGACAATAACATTTTTAATTTCAAGTCCGTATGCTAGGACAAGATCTAATGTGTGCTTAAAACAGTGAGTCGGTTCATGTACATACTGAGAGAAACCAAATGACTCCAGGATAGAGTTAAACCTGATAGCTAAGCTATCATGGACCATATCAACATGGATGTTAAAGTCACCAACAATAATCACTTTATCTGATTTAAGCACCAGGCTGGTCAAGAACTCAGGGAACTCAGACAAGAATTCAGAATAAGGTCCAGGGGGACGATAGACTCCAACAAAGAGAAGTGACTGACCTGATCTCAAGGTTGTATTAGATATGCTAAGTATAATACTTTCAAAAGAGTTGAAATCACATTGTGGTCTAGTAAAGGTTGACAGACATGAGTTGATGATGGCTGAGAGCGTCGAGGGGCATTAAAGTTAGTGTGGCTGGGTGGTGTTGATTCATTTAAAGATACGTAAGCAGTAAGCAGAGGTTAAGCAGAATAAGTCAATGGTTCATTAATAAGTGCAGCTTTTGAGGACAGGGATCGGATATTCAACAATCCACACTTAATTCTCCTGTCCTCTACAATTTGATTTAGATTTATTTGAATTAGATTTTCTTTAATAGCTCTTCTACTGACAATTTTACTTGGTTTTATTAAGCGGGTCAGATTCACCCTCTCTATGCGGTTAAAGGTGGGTGGCTGTTGTAGGAGAAGGGCAGAAGAGTGTGGAAGACCGCAGTTCTGCCTTCTGATCTGTGCTCTGAGTTGTCACGTTACACTAAAACTCTCAACACTGCTAGACAAGAGAGATGCTCCTTCCAACGTGGGATGGATGCAGTCTCTCCTAAGCAGACCAGGTTTTTCCCAGAAGGTTTTCCAGTTGTTAACAAAGCCAACCTCATTTGCGGGGCACCACTCCAACAACCAGCGATTAAATGATGAATAGCGAGAAAACATATCATCATTGGCCATGTTGGGAAGGGGTCCAGAGAACACTACGGAGTCCGACATTGTTCGTGCAAATGCACACACCGACTGAACGTTAACCGTGGCGTCACTTGTCTCCACTGATTTGTTGACATAGTCGCGGAGTAGAAGGATTTGTCCACATTCTTGTACGTGACTCTGAAGCGGGCAGGATAAGCAAATCCGAACCGAACCCCGTCCACTCCACGAAACCCACTCTTGACGTCATTGAACGCTGCGCCTGCTTTGGTAACACTTGTCGGGTAGTCAGGAAACACTGAGATACTGACTCCGTCCACACTGATGCGTTGTCTAGTCCGAGCGAGTCTCAGAATGTTTTCACAGTCTTGGAAGTAGTGAACGCGGGCTAAGATGCTGCTGGAGTACGGTGTACATTTTAGGACATCGTCAGGTATCAGACTAAACAGCTTCATCCCTCAGACGAAGCAGCCTCAGAAAAACATCCGTCAGACGAAGCAGCCTCAGAAAAACATCCGTCAGACGAAGCAGCCTCAGACTAAACGGCCTCAGACGAAGCAGCCTCAGACAAAACGGCCTCAGACGAAGCAGCCTCAGACAAAACGGCCTCAGACGAAGCAGCCTCAGACTAAACGGCCTCAGACAAACCTCCGTCAGATCGAACTTTGTCAACCTTCAAAATAAAAGTCCCCAGACAAAACTACATCAGATATGGTCTGGAAAAAAAATCGCTCCTTTTTATTTCAAATAAAACAAGAAATGCATGTGATAACGACGTGATCTTTGACAAATCGACATCAGATAGCATCTGGGGAAAAAAAATAACGTTCCGTTTTATTGCGAATGAAACCGGAAATGCACGCGATAATGATCCGATCAGCCAAAAGAACATCGGATAGCATAAAGAAAAAAAAAAAACGTATCATTTTATTTCGAATGAAAACAATGAAAAAATCATGTGATAACGATACTAAAAAATCCGATGGCATTTTGGAAACAACTATTTATTTCGATTGAAACCGGAAATGCACCTGACGTCACTGATTTTAACTACCGTGGCGCGATTTGAGGTGAAAAAAATTAATATTCGCTTTGGATACAAGCAAGGTAAGTCGATTGCATTGTCTGTTTTTTTGTATTATATGATTTTATTATGAAGCGACAAGCGATGTTTAGGATATATCAGCGTATTGCTACGTACATTTAGCTGAAAAGTTAATAGTTTTTTTTTTTGTTTTTTTTTAACTTTTTTTTTCTTATTCCAGAACATGGATGAGGTACAAATGTATGACGCCCTGAAGAAGGAGCTCGAAGACGGTAAATTCTTTGTATTGTTTATTCAGGTCTCATTAGTCATTATACATGATATTGCACCTGCCCTTAGTGATGTAGAAATATTAACTTATTTCTACGTACATTATTAGCCCTCATTAGCCATCTTGTGTGGCTATGTATATATAGGCGGGAAAGTACTTGCAACCCATTAAAAGGGTTATACTTGATTTATGTTAGCCTGATTGCCATTGTAGACATACTTGAAACAAAAAACATTAGTCAATAAATGCTATCTTGTTTTATTCTACGGTTGATTTAAAAAATACATTCATTACAAATCTCATGGCAATGAGAAAATATAATACAGGTATATGGTAAATTGTATTAAGATGTCAAGGATGAAAATGTGTTTGGATTAGCTCAATATTATCGTTCTTAATTATTGTCAAACTAATCATATTTGATTGTTTAAGGTGAAATCACCCAGAAAGGCTTCGACTCCAAAGTTAAAAAGCTCCTGGCTGTTGACAAATCAGGTATTCTTGACTTTATGAAACTTATTGGCCAATTTGTTGTATTTTTTGAATACATGGTTCATGGCAGCAGTGGTATCATGTTTATAGACCATTGATTTCAGTATACTGCCATGTTTATATTGCAGAGGACAACAACCCAGATGGTGGACAGAATTTCTTAAGTAAGCTGAGCCAACATTACCCACACTTATAAGAAATTGGTATCGCATTTTCAACAACAAAATTAGTGTTTATAAACGGGAATTAATGTATTTATGCCTTACAGGTGCAGCAGAGGCCTTCAGCAAGGCTAAGAAACTTGTCCAAACCAAAGTAAAGAAGCAACAATTTCCACTTCGCAAAAAGGAAACTAAAACTTTGCAGACTGGAAATTGCAAAAAAACATTAATAAAGGTTTGTGACCCATGTTTTACGTGCATACCCCATTAAAACCTTTTTTAATGTCCCCAACCTCCATTACAGATACAAATGGCTCCCATGGAATGGAACCCTAAAACCAAAAAAAGATCTGGGCGCTATCAAAAAATAATTTTAGATGAAACTCCACCTCGCATCCTGTTAGAAGGCCATGAAACCTGGGAAGACCTGGTCAACATCGGGAAAACCCGTTTCTGGCCTCAAGAGATAGAGGGGAGTCAATTCACCCTCTGTCATGCAGATGGTACCAGGTGGAGTCGAGAGGACTTCCACAAGGAATTTGATACAGTGGAAGACATCCCAACTCCTTGGAAAAGGAATTTATATATTGGAAGGAGAGAATTGGGTAAATAGTGATAGTACATGTTTTTTTTTCTTGTCTATTTGAAATTCAAAACTAATTTATAAGACATTTGTAATGTTTTTTGCAGAGGTGATATGCGTGGATGATGCCTCTTGTTCAGGTATGTGTCAGTTTGTACATGCATGCCTGCACCAAAACATAATTTTAAGTTCTTCATGTTATTAAAAATCTTAACTTTTTAGCACATTTTACTGTTTTAAGTATGTATGTTTGTGAATTTTAATCTCAAATGTGTTATTTTGCAGATGAGCCAAGTGGAACCAGCAACCAGAAGCTGAATGGAAGTTCCAAATCGGGTCTGTATTTGTTTTTATGTCAGCCTATACCAACTATATGCTATTTAAAATGTTAGAAGTGTAACCTATATATGCATTTTGGAGACATGTTTATCATTGTTTGCTTATTATTTTATAACATTCTTTATTACATTATATTATTTTTCATTGCTTATTACATTCTCTTTTTTACAGATGAAATCCTAGGATCGATTTCAAATAAGGTAAAATAAACCCTCTATGGTTTTGACCTGGCGTTACCTGTAGTGTATTGTACATTTTTCATTCTTTTCTTGTTGGGAAGGAGTTTCATAACATTGAATGTTCAACAATATTACTTTAGCCAGAATAAGCTACCACAATTGTTTTCACAAGGTGATAGAATTTCTAGATCAAAATCGAAAAAACACAAGTCACCTGTTTAATATGATTTCTGTTTTCTCTTTTTGCTGTCTCGCTTTCTCTTTTTTTTAACTTATAAACTCAGTTTTGCTTTAAACTCCAAAAACATACAACCGTTTTATGTCTGATTAGCACAATGAGCTATAATATTGATAAATTGTTTCCTATTTGAATAATAATGGCTTGTTCTCAAATATAAAAGATACTGCCACCAATTTCTTTCAGACAAATTGTGTCCAAGTTTTCAGGATGTCCACCCTGAGATGTGCTACGCAGCCGAGTCAGAGGGCACGGGTGCAGGTAGACAGCAGGACGGAAGTGATAACAGGGTTCAGGAAGGGGCTTTTTCCTCATCCTTCAGGACTCCTGTGGCGTCTACATGTAAGACTCATGGTATCAAATGTATAATAATTAAAACAAAAAAAAACCTAACCGCTTACATTTTGGCAAAGCTTTTTAGTAGAATAAATTCTTGAATACATGTGAATCTGATAGATTAACCTTAAAGATACAACTGCTTATATAACCTTTACTGTAATAATTTGAGAACCATATGGCATTTGTATGACTTTTTTTACTGTGTGCTTGCAATCCAAAGCAGACATTCCACGTGCGCCTTATGTCGAACGATCACTGATTAAATACAGCGAGGATGACTTGGTTGGGGAAGGAGCTTTTGGAAAGGTGTATAGAGGCTCCTTTCAAGGCACTCCTGCAGCCATCAAGCGTATTCCAATTAGCTGTGCAGACACAGAAAAGTACATCCAACATGAGATTAACATCTCGCTGTAAGATTTACCTTTTACTTGCATTATGCACTTGTTAATTGGTGATGCTGCATGGTTTTTTTAAGCATTTGTATGTTAAACAAGTCTTTTAATAACCAAGGATGTAAAATAATAACATTTGATTGTGTAATATTTTGACAGGAGACTGTCTCATCCTAATATTGTGAGGCTAATGGCAGCAGCCCGCTCCGACACCTGCTTTTTCCTGGCCTCGGAATTCATTTTCGGAGCAAATCTGGCAGCAGTGCTACATAAAGGGGACAGCATTGTAAAGGTGGCCACTATTTATTTAAATTATTTTGTAAAATAATATAAAGCACAATTTATTTCAAAATATAAATGTTATAGTCATTCATGTTTTCAGGCAATATTTTTACCATCTTTTCCTTGCCCTTTTAGCTCGCAGGAGATGACGTCGTTTTCATCTCATTGGACATCTCGATGGCTGTGGAGTACATCCATGCCCAAAGAGTAATTCATCAGGACATTAAACCAGCAAATGTTTTGGTAAGCAAATAGAGAATTTCTCTCAGATCAGTCTTCTCTCAGACTCACCTGCAAATGTAGTTTTATATATATTTTTTTGTGTTACTATCTTACAGATTCACCATCCAACAAAGAGGGCGTCATTGACCGACTGGGGGCTGGCAAATTTAAGGGACACAGTAATGCTTTGCCGTGGAAGCAGATCCACGGCAGACGCTGTTGGACCTGCTGGAGGAACGTATATGTATATGGCCCAGGAGTGTGCTGTCGACTATACAGAAGCCTCGAGCCAGACAGATGTGTGGTCCCTGGGGGCAACATTTCTTGAAGCATTTACTGGATCTGCCCCATGGGAGGCTAAGAAACAGAGGGAACTTTTGGCCCTAATGGCTGCCAAATCCCCACCGAGTGCCCTAACACACTTAGATTCGAGGTTTTCTTTCCTGGGGAGACTTGTGGAATACAACCCCGCTTTAAGGCCCACAGCAACAGAAGTAGTGGTGTTTCTGAAGTCGAGGGTAGATCTTCAGAGCCGATTTGGTTTTAATTGGTAGTTGTTAGCAAATTATTTTGTGTTTTATTTCTGTTAGTGCGGTGTTTGAAAAAAAGAATACGTAAAACCAAACTGTCCACCTAACAGCCACATTTCTATAATGGCCATGTTCATGTGAAGTTGTGCTCAAGATTGAAGTGAAAAAAATGTGAGCCCTTATTAAAAGTGTAAAAGAAGCACAAAAAATAAATGATTGACGTATTTCTTTACTTAGACATATTTTCAATGCTTGTGTTATAGTTTTGTGTTTTTCACAGAAACAATTTATAATCATTAAAAAACATTGGCCTCATCAAATACAAATTCTTACCTAAAAGATGGACCAAGACATAGTTCAGCTGAAACAATGCAATCATTTTATTTATTTGAATATTCTCACTTTCTCTCTCACACACACACACACACACACACACACACACACACACACACACACACACACACACACACACACACACACACACACACACACACACACACACACACACACACACACACACACACACACACACACACACACACACACACACCTACGTGTCTCTGATTGATTGATAAATAACATTTGCTTCTGCAAATGTACAAGGAGCAGGGATATTCTTTTCATTCATTATGATCCTAAATTTATGGACCAGCTGAAGGTAAGCAGCAAGACAACCTTCAATTGTGTGGGGATAATGATAATGATAGTTTGCCAGGATGGACTGGCATATGTCCCTAAATTCCTTGTTTGCCACCAGCAAGTGTTCTCCTTCTTGACTGATGAGAACATTCGCATAGTCTAGAAGATCTGGGTCAACTGGCTGAATCATATCAACAAAGCCTGCAGTTGGAAAAAAAAACAACATTTTCCTTAGGTTAAAACGACACATTAAGCTAAAACATCAATGTAAAATTTTAATTATTTACATTTAATTGTGGATACTCCGTTCATCGTTCATTGCAGACATCATGGATTACCTTAAAAAAGCAAGAAAAAAATATTATTGCAGACAACTCTAGACTACCAAATAAAAAAAACATGTACCTAAAGCCATACTTGGCGTGTTTAATGCAACTATTGGGCTATATTAAACTAAATAAATTCATGCACGGGGATGGGGGGTGTTACCACTTTTGTGGCAACAAAAACGGGCAAATATGTCGTTAGCGTGTTTTTTTCTAGGATACGTTTCGCACTGATAATGTTAATAATTCATGGAAAGTATCATCAGGGAAAATGATTAAGAAGACATGCATTATATGTATATGTAATATGGCAAAATAAATAGAGTAAAAAACGTACCGTTGAGTCCAAAGCGTGATTGTGGTTGGCGTGGTTGATCCCGGTGACGTCACATGTATTTCCGGTTTTATTCGAAATAAAATGCTCCGGTGATTTTTTTTTTCCCATATGCTATCTGATGTCGTTTTGTCTAGTATCACGTCGTTATCACATGCACTTCCGGTTTAATTTGCAATGAAATGGTTCGCTTATTTTTTCCAGACGCTATCTGATGTAGTTTTGTCTGGGGACTTTTATTTTGAAGGTTGACAAAGTTCGATCTGACGGAGGTTTGTCTGAGGTAGTTTAGTCTGAGGCTGCTTCGTCTGAGGCCGTTTTGTCTGAGGCTGCTTCGTCTGAGGCCGTTCATTCTGAGGCTGCTTCGTCTGACGGAGGTTTTTCTGAGGCTGCTTCGTCTGAGGCCGTTTAGTCTGAGGCTGCTTCGTTCTGAGGCCGTTTAGTCTGAGGCTGCTTCGTCTGAGGCCGTTCATTCTGAGGCTGCTTCGTCTGAGGCCGTTTAGTCTGAGGCTGCTTCGTCTGAGGTCGTTCATTCTGAGGCTGCTTCATCTGACGGAGGTTTTTCTGAGGCTGCTTCGTCTGAGGCCGTTTAGTCTGAGGCTGCTTCGTCTGAGGCCGTTTTGTCTGAGGCTGCTTCGTCTGATGGAGGTTTTTCTGAGGCCGTTTGGTCTGATACCTGACTATGTACATTCCCAAAGTTAGCAAAACTTTGTATTCTTGCTTCTTTTTTTTTTTAAACGTGTTCATCTGTATATCTTCTGCTTGAATTGTGAATTTCTGAAAATTAATAAATAAAATTATCTATCTAATGTGTGTTTTTCTGAGGCTGCCTCGTCTGACGGATGTTTTTCTGAGGCTGCTTCGTCTGACGGATGTTTTTCTGAGGCTGCTTCGTCTGACAGATGTTTTTCTGAGGCTGCTTCGTCTGAGGGATGAAGCTGTTTAGTCTGATACCTGACGATGTCCTAAAATGTACACCGTACTGGAGCTCTGAATAACAGTTTTCAAACATCAAATAAAGGGTTTATATAGCTATATATATCAATTTGCATCTGAAATAAACAATAGAAACACTTATTCAAAGCTGTTTTCAAAAGTTATGTTTAACCTAAAATATTGTCTCAAACTGATGTTCTCAGACTGAGAGAATGACGTTTTCTAAGATTCTGCTGGAGCTCTGAATACCAGTTTTCAAACATCAAATAAAGGGTTTATATAGCCATATATATCAATTTGCATCTGAAATAAACAAGAGAAACACTTATTCAAAGCTGTTTTCAAAAGTTATGTTTAACCTGAATTATTGTCTCAAACTGATGTTATCACACTGAGAGAATGACGTTTTCTAAGATTCTGCTGGAGCTCTGAACAACAGTTTTCAGACATCAAATAAAGGGTTTAAATAGCTATATATATCGATTTTCATCTGAAATAAACAAGAGAAACACTTATTCAAAGCTATTTTCAAAAGTTATGTTTAACCTGAAATATTGTTTCAAACTGATGTTCTCAGTCTGAGAGAATGACGTTTTCCAAGATTCTGCTGGAGCTCTGAATAACAGTTTTCAAACATCAAATATAGCTATATATATCAATTTTCATCTGAAATAATCAAGAGAAACACTTATTCAAAGCTGTTTTCAAAAGTTATGTTTAACCTGAAATATTGTCTCAAACTGATGTTCTCAGACTGAGAGAATGACGTTTTCTAAGATTCTGCTGGAGCTCTGAATAACAGTTTTCAAACATCAAATAAAGGGTTTATATAGCTATATATATCAATTTGCATCTGAAATAAACAAGAGAAACACTTATTCGAAGCTGTTTTCAAAAATTATGTTTAACCTGAAATATTGTCTCAAACTGATGTTCTCAGACTGAGAGAATGACGTTTTCTAAGATTCTGCTGGAGCTCTGAATACCAGTTTTCAAACATCAAATAAAGGGTTTAAATAGCTATATATATATCAATTTGCATCTGAAATAAACAAGAGAAACACTTATTCGAAGCTATTTTCAAAAATTATGTTTAACCTGAAATATTGTCTCAAACTGATGTTCTCAGACTGAGAGAATGACGTTTTCTAAGATTCTGCTGGAGCTCTGAATATCAGTTTTCAAACATCAAATAAAGGGTTTATATAGCTATATATATCAATTTGCATCTGAAATAAACAAGAGAAACACTTATTCAAAGCTATTTTCAAAAGTTATGTTTAACCTGAAATATTGTCTCAAACTGATGTTCTCAGACTGAGAGAATGACGTTTTCCAAGATTCTGCTGGAGCTCTGAATAACAGTTTCAAACATCAAATATAGCTATATATATCAATTTGCATCTGAAATAAACAAGATAAACACTTATTCGAAGCTATTTTCAAAAGTTATGTTTAACCTGAAATATTGTCTCAAACTGATGTTCTCAGACTGAGAGAATGACGTTTTCTAAGATTCTGTTGGAGCTCTGATTAACAGTTTTCAAACATCAAATAAAGGGTTTATATAGCTATATATATCAATTTGCATCTGAAATAAACAAGAGAAACACTTTTTCGAAGCTGTTTTCAAAAATTATGTTTAACCTGAAATATTGTCTCAAACTGATGTTCTCAGACTGAGAGAATGACGTTTTCTAAGATTCTGCTGGAGCTCTGAATAACAGTTTTCAAACATCAAATAAAGGGTTTATATAGCTATATATATCAATTTGCATCTGAAATAAACAAGAGAAACACTTTTTCGAAGCTGTTTTCAAAAATTATGTTTAACCTGAAATATTGTCTCAAACTGATGTTCTCAGACTGAGAGAATGACGTTTTCTAAGATTCTGCTGGAGCTCTGAATACCAGTTTTCAAACATCAAATAAAGGGTTTATATAGCTATATATATCAATTTGCATCTGAAATAAACAAGAGAAACACTTATTCAAAGCTATTTTCAAAATCTATGTTTAACCTGAATATTGTCTCAAACTGATGTTCTCAGACTGAGAAAATTATGTTTTCTAAGATGCTGCTGGAGCATAAAGGGTTTATATAGCTATATATATCAATTTGCATCTGAAATAAACAAGAGAAACACTTATTCGAAGCTGTTTTCAAAAGTTATGTTAAAATTAAATATTGTCTCAAACTGATGTTCTCAGACTGAGAGAATGACGTTTTCCAAGATTCTGCTGTAGCTCTGAATAACAGTTTTCAAACATCAAATAAAGGGTTTATATAGGTATATATATCAATTTGCATCTGAAATAAACAAGAGAAACACTTATTCGAAGCTGTTTTCAAAAGATATATTTGAGTGAGACCTTCTCGAAAAGTGATGTATTCAGACTGAGATGTATTTGAAGTCCAATCCCGCCACCTTGTGGTTCTTCTTTTTTATCAACATTTCTCTTTTTTTTTCCACAATGCAATTCCCCCAAGCACCCTACCTGGTGCACAAACCAAACACCACCATGTCTTCTCCTTTGAATTTGATTGACAGGTCCACCAGAACGGTCTTGTAGATGCAGCATTGTGTTGTCTAGTCCGAGCGAGTCTCAGAATGTTTTCACAGTCTTGGAAGTAGTGAATGCGGGCTAAGATTCTGCTGGAGCTCTGAATAACAGTTTTCAAACATCAAATAAAGGGTTTAAATAGCTATATATATCAATTTGCATCTGAAATAAACAAGAGAAACACTTATTCGAAGCTGTTTTCAAAAGTTATGTTTAACATGAAATATTGTCTCAAACTGATGTTCTCAGACTGAGAGAATGACGTTTTCCAAGATTCTGCTGGAGCTCTGAATAACAGTTTTCAAACATCAAATAAAGGGTTTATATAGCTATATATACCAATTTGCATCTGAAATAAACAAGAGAAACACTTATTCAAAGCTATTTTCAAAATTTATGTTTAACCTGAAATATTGTTTCAAACTGATGTTCTCAGACTGAGAGAATGACGTTTTCCAAGATTCTGCTGGAGCTCTGAATAACAGTTTTCAAACATCAAATATAGCTATATATATCAATTTGCATCTGAAATAAACAATAGAAACACTTATTTAAAGCTGTTTTCAAAAGTTACGTTTAACCTGAAATATTGTCTCAAACTGATGTTCTCAGACTGAGAGAATGACGTTTTCTAAGATTCTGCTGGAGCTCTGAATACCAGTTTTCAAACATCAAATAAAGGGTTTGTATAGCCATATATATCAATTTGCATCTGAAATAAACAAGAGAAACACTTATTCAAAGCTGTTTTCAAAAGTTATGTTTAACCTGAATTATTGTCTCAAACTGATGTTATCACACTGAGAAAATGACGTTTTCTAAGATGCTGCTGGAGCACAAAGGGTTTATATAGCTATATATATCAATTTGCATCTGAAATAAACAAGAGAAACACTTATTCGAAGCTGTTTTCAAAAATTATGTTTAACCTGAAATATTGTCTCAAACTGATGTTCTCAGACTGAGAGAATGACGTTTTCCAAGATTCTGCTGGAGCTCTGAATAACAGTTTTCAAACATCAAATAAAGGGTTAATATAGCTATATACATCAATTTGCATCTGAAATAAACAAGAGAAACACTTATTCAAAGCTGTTTTCAAAAGTTACGTTTAACCTGAAATATTGTTTCAAACTGATGTTCTCAGACTGAGAGAATGACGTTTTCCAAGATTCTGCTGGAGCTCTGAATAACAGTTTTCAAACATCAAATAAAGGGTTTATGTATATAGCTATATATATCAATTTGCATCTGAAATTAACAAGAGAAACACTTATTCAAAGCTGTTTTCAAAAGTTATGTTTAACATGAATATTGTCTCAAACTGATGTTCTCAGACTGAGAGAATGACGTTTTCCAAGATTCTGCTGGAGCTCTGAATAACAGTTTTCAAACATCAAATAAAGGGTTAATATAGCTATATATATCAATTTGCATCTGAAATAAACAAGAGAAACACTTATTCAAAGCTGTTTTCAAAAGTTATGTTTAACCTGAAATATTGTCTCAAACTGATGTTCTCACACTGAGAGAATGACGTTCTCCAAGATTCTGCTGGAGCTCTGAATAACAGTTTTCAAACATCAAATAAAGGGTTTATGTATATAGCTATATATATCAATTTGCATCTGAAATTAACAAGAGAAACACTTATTCAAAGCTGTTTTCAAAAGTTATGTTTAACATGAATATTGTCTCAAACTGATGTTCTCAGACTGAGAGAATGACGTTTTCCAAGATTCTGCTGGAGCTCTGAATAACAGTTTTCAAACATCAAATAAAGGGTTAATATAGCTATATATATATCAATTTGCATCTGAAAGAAACAAGAGAAACACTTATTCGTAGCTGTTTTCAAAAGTTATGTTTAACCTGAAATATTGTTTCAAACTGATGTTCTCAGACTGAGAGAATGACGTTTTCCAAGATTCTGCTGGAGCTCTGAATAACAGTTTTCAAACATCAAATAAAGGGTTTATATAGCTATATATATCTATTTGCATCTGAAATAAACAGGAGAAACACTTATTCGTAGCTATTTTCAAAAGTTATGTTTAACCTGAAATATTGTCTCAAACTGATGTTCTCAGACTGAGAGAATGACGTTTTCTAAGATGCTGCTGGAGCACAAAGGGTTTATATAGCTATATATATCAATTTGCATCTGAAATAAACAAGAGAAACACTTATTCGAAGCTGTTTTCAAAAGTTATGTTTAACCTGAAATATTGCCTCAAACTGATGTTCTCAGACTGAGAGAATGAAGTTTTCAAAGATTCTGCTGGAGCTCTGAATAACAGTTTTAAACATCAAATAAAGGGTTTATATAGCTATATATATTAATTTGCATCTGAAATAAACAAGAGAAACACTTATTGGAAGCTGTTTTCAAAAGTTATGTTTAACCTGAAATATTGTCTCAAACTGATGTTCTCAGACTGAGAGAATGATGTTTTCTAAGATTCTGCTGGAGCTCTGAATAGCAGTTTTCAAACATCAAATAAAGGGTTTATATAGCTATATATATCAATTGGCATCTGAAATAAACAAGAGAAACACTTATTCGAAGCTGTTTTCAAAAGTTATGTTTAACCTGAAATATTGTCTCAAACTGATGTTCTCAGACTGAGAGAATGACGTTTTCCAAGATTCTGCTGGAGCTCTGAATAACAGTTTTCAAACATCAAATAAAGGGCTTATATAGCTATATATATCAATTTGCATCTGAAATAAACAAGAGAAACACTTATTCGAAGCTGTTTTCAAAAGTTATGTTTAACATGAATATTGTCTCAAACTGATGTTCTCAGACTGAGAGAATGACGTTTTCCAAGATTCTGCTGGAGCTCTGAATAACAGTTTTCAAACATCAAATAAAGGGTTAATATAGCTATATATATATCAATTTGCATCTGAAAGAAACAAGAGAAACACTTATTCGTAGCTGTTTTCAAAAGTTATGTTTAACCTGAAATATTGTTTCAAACTGATGTTCTCAGACTGAGAGAATGACGTTTTCCAAGATTCTGCTGGAGCTCTGAATAACAGTTTTCAAACATCAAATAAAGGGTTTATATAGCTATATATATCAATTTGCATCTGAAATAAACAGGAGAAACACTTATTCGTAGCTATTTTCAAAAGTTATGTTTAACCTGAAATATTGTCTCAAACTGATGTTCTCAGACTGAGAGAATGACGTTTTCTAAGATGCTGCTGGAGCACAAAGGGTTTATATAGCTATATATATCAATTTGCATCTGAAATAAACAAGAGAAACACTTATTCGAAGCTGTTTTCAAAAGTTATGTTAAAATTAAATATTGTCTCAAACTGATGCTCTCAGACTGAGAGAATGACGTTTTCCAAGATTCTGCTGGAGCTCTGAACAACAGTTTTCAAACATCAAATAAAGGGTTTATATAGCTATATATATCAATTTGCATCTGAAATAAACAAGAGAAACACTTATTCTAAGCTGTTTTCAAAAATTATGTTTAACCTGAAATATTGTCTCAAACTGATGTTCTCAGACTGAGAGAATGACGTTTTCCAAGATTCTGCTGGAGCTCTGAATAACAGTTTTCAAACATCAAATAAAGGGTTTATGTATATAGCTATATATATCAATTTGCATCTGAAATTAACAAGAGAAACACTTATTCAAAGCTGTTTTCAAAAGTTATGTTTAACATGAATATTGTCTCAAACTGATGTTCTCAGACTGAGAGAATGACGTTTTCCAAGATTCTGCTGGAGCTCTGAATAACAGTTTTCAAACATCAAATAAAGGGTTAATATAGCTATATATATCAATTTGCATCTGAAATAAACAAGAGAAACACTTATTCAAAGCTGTTTTCAAAAGTTATGTTTAACCTGAAATATTGTCTCAAACTGATGTTCTCACACTGAGAGAATGACGTTCTCCAAGATTCTGCTGGAGCTCTGAATAACAGTTTTCAAACATCAAATAAAGGGTTTATGTATATAGCTATATATATCAATTTGCATCTGAAATTAACAAGAGAAACACTTATTCAAAGCTGTTTTCAAAAGTTATGTTTAACATGAATATTGTCTCAAACTGATGTTCTCAGACTGAGAGAATGACGTTTTCCAAGATTCTGCTGGAGCTCTGAATAACAGTTTTCAAACATCAAATAAAGGGTTAATATAGCTATATATATATCAATTTGCATCTGAAAGAAACAAGAGAAACACTTATTCGTAGCTGTTTTCAAAAGTTATGTTTAACCTGAAATATTGTTTCAAACTGATGTTCTCAGACTGAGAGAATGACGTTTTCCAAGATTCTGCTGGAGCTCTGAATAACAGTTTTCAAACATCAAATAAAGGGTTTATATAGCTATATATATCAATTTGCATCTGAAATAAACAGGAGAAACACTTATTCGTAGCTATTTTCAAAAGTTATGTTTAACCTGAAATATTGTCTCAAACTGATGTTCTCAGACTGAGAGAATGACGTTTTCTAAGATGCTGCTGGAGCACAAAGGGTTTATATAGCTATATATATCAATTTGCATCTGAAATAAACAAGAGAAACACTTATTCGAAGCTGTTTTCAAAAGTTATGTTTAACCTGAAATATTGCCTCAAACTGATGTTCTCAGACTGAGAGAATGAAGTTTTCAAAGATTCTGCTGGAGCTCTGAATAACAGTTTTAAACATCAAATAAAGGGTTTATATAGCTATATATATTAATTTGCATCTGAAATAAACAAGAGAAACACTTATTGGAAGCTGTTTTCAAAAGTTATGTTTAACCTGAAATATTGTCTCAAACTGATGTTCTCAGACTGAGAGAATGATGTTTTCTAAGATTCTGCTGGAGCTCTGAATAGCAGTTTTCAAACATCAAATAAAGGGTTTATATAGCTATATATATCAATTGGCATCTGAAATAAACAAGAGAAACACTTATTCGAAGCTGTTTTCAAAAGTTATGTTTAACCTGAAATATTGTCTCAAACTGATGTTCTCAGACTGAGAGAATGACGTTTTCCAAGATTCTGCTGGAGCTCTGAATAACAGTTTTCAAACATCAAATAAAGGGCTTATATAGCTATATATATCAATTTGCATCTGAAATAAACAAGAGAAACACTTATTCGAAGCTGTTTTCAAAAGTTATGTTTAACATGAATATTGTCTCAAACTGATGTTCTCAGACTGAGAGAATGACGTTTTCCAAGATTCTGCTGGAGCTCTGAATAACAGTTTTCAAACATCAAATAAAGGGTTAATATAGCTATATATATATCAATTTGCATCTGAAAGAAACAAGAGAAACACTTATTCGTAGCTGTTTTCAAAAGTTATGTTTAACCTGAAATATTGTTTCAAACTGATGTTCTCAGACTGAGAGAATGACGTTTTCCAAGATTCTGCTGGAGCTCTGAATAACAGTTTTCAAACATCAAATAAAGGGTTTATATAGCTATATATATCAATTTGCATCTGAAATAAACAGGAGAAACACTTATTCGTAGCTATTTTCAAAAGTTATGTTTAACCTGAAATATTGTCTCAAACTGATGTTCTCAGACTGAGAGAATGACGTTTTCTAAGATGCTGCTGGAGCACAAAGGGTTTATATAGCTATATATATCAATTTGCATCTGAAATAAACAAGAGAAACACTTATTCGAAGCTGTTTTCAAAAGTTATGTTAAAATTAAATATTGTCTCAAACTGATGCTCTCAGACTGAGAGAATGACGTTTTCCAAGATTCTGCTGGAGCTCTGAACAACAGTTTTCAAACATCAAATAAAGGGTTTATATAGCTATATATATCAATTTGCATCTGAAATAAACAAGAGAAACACTTATTCTAAGCTGTTTTCAAAAATTATGTTTAACCTGAAATATTGTCTCAAACTGATGTTCTCAGACTGAGCGAATGACGTTTTCTAAGATTCTGCTGGAGCTCTGAATAACAGTTTTCAAACATCAAATACTTTATTTGATAAAGGGTTTATATATATAGCTATTTATATCAATTTTCCATCTGAAATTTGCAAATTGATATAGTTTGAACAGTTTTCAAACATCAAATAAAGGGTTTATATAGCTATAAACGTTATCAATTTGCATCTGAAATAAACAAGAGAAACACTTATTCGAAGCTGTTTTCAAAAGATATGTTTAAGTGAGACCTTCTCTAAAAGTGATGTATTCAGACTGAGATGTATTTGAAGTCCAATCCCGCCACCTTGTGGTTCTTCTTTTTTATCAACATTTCTCTTTTTTTTCCCACAATTCCATGCAATGCTTGGGGAAGCACCCTATAGCTCAGTGTATTTAATACCTCGTTCTTTTTGCTGTTTTTTGGAGCTCATCTAACTTTTTGTCGGGCCGAGGACAAGTTTGAAAAACTTCCCGGTGAGCGCATTCGTCAAACTTTACTCTCACTCTGTTCTTTCCTGCTCGGTGTGTCAGATGTTCAGTTATGCTTCGGCCTCCTTTAGAGATAGCATTAGTTGTGTAAAGTGTAGCCTGTTAGCTAGACTGGAGGTGAAGCTCGTTGAACTAGAGAGCCCGTTGTGCGCTGTCGAAGCTAAACCGCTAGCTAGCCAGTGTCAGGTAGACAGTGCACAGCCACATAGCCTAGCAGGTTGCATCTGATAGGCTATGTGGCTGTGCACTGGAGCCAGCAATTCCCGAGCAGCCGGGAAACCAGGGTCGGTGGGTGACTGTCAACGGAGCACCACCAACCCCTTAGCGTTTCGAACAGATTTTCTCCACTCGACAAGTCACCGGTCGAGGAACCTGCTCTGTTCATAGGCGATTCCATACTTCGGAACGTTAAACTCCAACATTGAAATAATTCTTTGTTTTTTACCTCTTCAAAGCTAAAACATTAAAATAATTATTTTAAGAATTTTTATTAATTCTTCAAAAGTCCAACATTTTTTTTTTTTACCTCTTCAAAACTCCAACATTTTTTTTTTTTTTTACCTCTTCAAAACTCCAACATTTTTTTTAAATTTTGTTTACCTCTTCAAAACTCCAACATTAAAATATTTATTTCTTTTTTTAACTCATCAAAACTCCAACATTAATTTATTTTATTTTTTTTTTACCTCTTCAAAACTCCAACATTAAAATAATTCTTTCTTTTTTACCTCTTCAAAACTCCAACATTTTTTATTTTTTTTTGTTTACCTCTTCAAAACTCCAACATTAAAATATTTATTTATTTTTTTACCTCTACAAAACTCCAACATTATTATTATTATTTTTTACCTCTTCAAAACTCCAACATTAATTTCTTTTTTTTTTTACCTCTTCAAAACTCCAACATTTTAATAATTCTTTCTTTTTTACCTCTCTAAAACTCCAACATTTTTTTTTTGTTTACCTCTTCAAAACTCCAACATTTTTTTTAAATTTTGTTTACCTCTTCAAAACTCCAACATTAAAATATTTATTTCTTTTTTTAATTCATCAAAACTCCAACATTATTATTATTTTTTTTTTTACCTCTTCAAAACTCCAACATTAAAATAATTCTTTCTTTTTTACCTCTTCAAAACTCAAACTTTAAAATAATTCTTTCTTTTTTACCTTTTCAAAACTAAAACATTAAAATAATTCTTTCTTTTCTTCCTCTTCAAAACTCCAACATTTTTTTTATTTATTTTTTTACCTCTTCAAAACTCCAACATTAAAAGATTTATTTCTTTTTTTACCTCTTCAAATCTCCAACGTTATTATTATTATTATTTTTTACCTCTTCAAAACTCCAACATTTTTTAAATTTTTTTTTACCTCTTCCAAACTCCAAAATTAAAAGATTTATTTATCTTTTTACCTCTTCAAAAGTCCAACTTTTTTTTTTTTTACCTCTTCAAAACTCCAACATTAAAATAATTCTTTCTTTTTTACCTCTCTAAAAAAAAAATTATGTTGGAGTTTCAACATAATATATATATTTTTTTTTTACCTCTTCAAAACTCCAACAATAAAAGATTTATTTCTTTTTTTACCTCTTCAAAACTCCAACATTATTATTATTATTTTTTTTTACCTCTTCAAAACTCCAACATTAATTCCTTTTTTTTTTTACCTCTTCAAAACTCCAACATTTTAATAATTCTTTCTTTTTTACCTCTCTAAAACTACAACATTTTTTTTTGTTTACCTCTTCAAAACTCTAACATTTTTTTTAAATTTTGTTTACCTCTTCAAAACTCCAACATTAAAATATTTATTTATTTTTTTAACTCATCAAAACTCCAACATTAATTATTTATTTTTTTTACCTCTTCAAAACTCCAACATTAAAATAATTCTTTCTTTTTTACCTCTTCAAAACTAAAACATTAAAAGAATTCTTTCTTTTCTACCTCCTCAAAAGTCCAACATTTTTTTTTTTACCTCTTCAAAACTCCAACATTTTTTTTTTTTTTTTAACCTTTTCAAAACTCCAACATTAAAATAATTCTTTCTTTTTTACCTCTTCAAAACTCAAACATTTATTTTTATTTTTTTAACCTCTTCAAAACTCCAACATTAAAATAATTCTTTCTTTTTTACCTCTTCAAAACTCAAACTTTAAAATAATTCTTCCTTTTTTACCTTTTCAAAACTAAAACATTAAAATAATTCTTTCTTTTCTACCTCTTCAAAACTCCAACATTTTTTTTTTTTTTTTTTTTACCTCTTCAAAACTCCGACATTAAAAGATTTATTTCTTTTTTTACCTCTTCAAATCTCCAACGTTATTATTATTATCTTTTACCTCTTCAAAACTCGAACATTTTTTTTAATTTTTTTTACCTCTTCAAAACTCCAAAATTAAAAGATTTATTTATCTTTTTACCTCTTCAAAACTCCAACATTTTTTTTTTTACCTCTTCAAAACTCCAACAATAAAAGATTTATTTCTTTTTTTACCTCTTCAAAACTCCAACATTAAAAGATTTATTTCTTTTTTTACCTCTTCAAAACTCCAACATTAAAAGATTTATTTCTTTTTTTACCTCTTCAAAACTCCAACATTAAAATAATTCTTTCTTTTTTACCTCTTCAAAAGTCCAACATTGATTTTTTTTTTTTTTATCTCTTCAAAAGTTTAACATTAAAATAATTCTTTCTTTTTTACCTCTTCAAAACTCCAACATTTTTTATTTTTTTTTACCTCTTCAAAACTCCAACATTAAAATAATTATTTCTTTTTTACCTCTCTAAAAACTCCAACATAAATTCTTTTTTCTCTTTTTTTTACCTCTTCAAAACTCCAACATTAAAATAATTCTTTGTTTATTACCTCTTCAAAACTCCAACGTTAATTTCTTTTTTTTTTTACCTCTTCAAAAGTCCAACATTTTTTTTTTTTACCTCTTCAAAACTCCAACATTAAAAGATTTATTTCTTTTTTTACCTCTTCAAAACGCCAACGTTAATTTCTTTTTTTTTTATCTCTTCAAAAGTCCAACATTTTTTTTTTTTACCTCTTCAAAACTCCAACATTAAAAGATTTATTTCTTTTTTTACCTCTTCAAAACTCCAATGTTATTATTATTTTTGTTTTTACCTCTTCAAAAGCCCAACATTTTTTTTTTTTACCTCTTCAAAACTCCAACATTTTTTTAAAACTTTTTTTTACCTCTTCAAAACTCCAACATTATTATTATTTTTTTTTTTTACCTCTTCAAAACTCCAACATTAATTCCTTTTTTTTTTTACCTCTTCAAAACTCCAACATTTTAATAATTCTTTCTTTTTTACCTCTCTAAAACTCCAACATTTTTTTTTTGTTTACCTCTTCAAAACTCCAACATTTTTTTAAAATTTTGTTTACCTCTTCAAAACTCCAACATTAAAATATTTATTTATTTTTTTAACTCATCAAAACTCCAACATTAATTTTTTTTTTTTTTACCTCTTCAAAACTCCAACATTAAAATAATTCTTTCTTTTTTACCTCTTCAAAACTAAAACATTAAAAGAATTCTTTCTTTTTTACCTCTTCAAAACTCCAACATTTTTTTTTTTTTTTAACCTTTTCAAAACTCCAACATTAAAATAATTCTTTCTTTTTTACCTCTTCAAAACTCAAACATTTATTTTTATTTTTTTAACCTCTTCAAAACTCCAACATTAAAATAATTCTTTCTTTTTTACCTCTTCAAAACTCCAACATTTTTTTTTTGTTTACCTCTTCAAAACTCCAACATTTTTTTAAAATTTTGTTTACCTCTTCAAAACTCCAACATTAAAATATTTATTTATTTTTTTAACTCATCAAAACTCCAACATTAATTTTTTTTTTTTTTACCTCTTCAAAACTCCAACATTAAAATAATTCTTTCTTTTTTACCTCTTCAAAACTAAAACATTAAAAGAATTCTTTCTTTTTTACCTCTTCAAAACTCCAACATTTTTTTTTTTTTTTAACCTTTTCAAAACTCCAACATTAAAATAATTCTTTCTTTTTTACCTCTTCAAAACTCAAACATTTATTTTTATTTTTTTAACCTCTTCAAAACTCCAACATTAAAATAATTCTTTCTTTTTTACCTCTTCAAAACTCAAACTTTAAAATAATTCTTCCTTTTTTAACCTTTTCAAAACTAAAACATTAAAATAATTCTTTCTTTTCTACCTCTTCAAAACTCCAACATTTTTTTAAAACTTTTTTTTACCTCTTCAAAACTCCGACATTAAAAGATTTATTTCTTTTTTTACCTCTTCAAATCTCCAACGTTATTATTATTATTTTTTACCTCTTCAAAACTCGAACATTTTTTTTAATTTTTTTTACCTCTTCAAAACTCCAAAATTAAAAGATTTATTTATCTTTTTACCTCTTCAAAACTCCAACATTTTTTTTTTTACCTCTTCAAAACTCCAACAATAAAAGATTTATTTCTTTTTTTACCTCTTCAAAACTCCAACATTAATTTCTTTTTTTTTTACCTCTTCAAAACTCCAACATTAAAAGATTTATTTCTTTTTTTACCTCTTCAAAACTCCAACATTAAAATAATTCTTTTTTTTTTACCTCTTCAAAAGTTTAACATTAAAATAATTCTTTCTTTTTTACCTCTTCAAAAGTCCAACATTTTTTATTTTTTTTACCTCTTCAAAACTCCAACATTAAAAGATTTATTTCTTTTTTTACCTCTTCAAAACGCCAACGTTAATTTCTTTTTTTTTTATCTCTTCAAAAGTACAACATTTTTTTTTTTTACCTCTTCAAAACTCCAACATTAAAAGATATATTTCTTTTTTTACCTCTTCAAAACTCCAATGTTATTATTATTTTTGTTTTTGCCTCTTCAAAAGCCCAACATTTTTTTTTTTACCTCTTCAAAACTCCAACATTTTTTTAAAACTTTTTTTTACCTCTTCAAAACTCCAAAATTAAAAGATTTATTTCTTTTTTTACCTCTTCAAAACTCCAACATTAAAAGAAATATTTTTTTTTTACCTCTTCAAAACTCCAACATTAAAATAATTCTTTCTTTTTTACCTCTTCAAAACTAAAACATGAAAAGAATTCTTTCTTTTCTACCTCTTCAAAACTCCAACATTTTTTTTTTTACCTCTTCAAAACTCCAACATTAAAATAATTCTTTCTTTTTTACCTCTTCAAAACTCCAATGTTATTATTATTTTTGTTTTTACCGCTTCAAAAGCCCAACATTTTTTTTTTTACCTCTTCAAAACTCCAACATTTATTTAAACTTTTTTTTACCTCTTCAAAACTCCAAAATTAAAAGATTTATTTCTTTTTTTACCTCTTCAGAACTCCAACATTAAAAGAAATATTTTTTTTTTACCTCTTCAAAACTCCAACATTTTTTTTTTACCTCTTCAAAACTCCAACATTAATTTTTTTTTTTTTTTTACCTCTTCAAAACTCCAACATTAAAATAATTCTTTCTTTTTTACCTCTTCAAAACTAAAACATGAAAAGAATTCTTTCTTTTCTACCTCTTCAAAACTCCAACATTTTTTTTTTTTTACCTCTTCAAAACTCCAACATTAAAAGAATTATTTCTTTTTTACCTCTCTAAAAACTCCAACATAAATTCTTTTTTTTCTTTTTTTTTACCTCTTCAAAACTCCAACATTAAAATAATTATTTGTTTATTACCTCTTCAAAACTCCAACATTAATTTCTTTTTTTTTTACCTCTTCAAAAGTCCAATATTTTTTTTTTTTTACCTCTTCAAAACTCCAACATTAAAAGATTTATTTCTTTTTTTACCTCTTCAAAACTCCAACATTAAAAGATTTATTTCTTTTTTTACCTCTTCAAAACTCCAATGTTATTATTATTTTTGTTTTTACCTCTTCAAAAGCCCAACATTTTTTTTTTTTACCTCTTCAAAACTCCAACATTTTTTTAAAACTTTTTTTTACCTCTTCAAAACTCCAAAATTAAAAGATTTATTTCTTTTTTTACCTCTTCAAAACTCCAACATTAAAAGAAATCTTTTTTTTTTACCTCTTCAAAACTCCAACATTAATTTCTTTTTTTTTACCTCTTCAAAACTCCAACATTTTTTTTTTTACCTCTTCAAAACTCCAACGTTAATTTTTTTTTTTTTACCTCTTCAAAACTCCAACATTAAAATAATTCTTTCTTTTTTACCTCTTCAAAACTAAAACATGAAAAGAATTCTTTCTTTTCTACTTCTTCAAAACTCCAACATTTTTTTTTTTACCTCTTCAAAAGTCCAACATTAAAAGAATTATTTCTTTTTTACCTCTCTAAAAACTCCAACATAAATTCTTTTTTTTCTTTTTTTTACCTCTTCAAAACTCCAACATTAAAATAATTCTTTGTTTATTACCTCTTCAAAACTCCAACATTAATTTCTTTTTTTTTTACCTCTTCAAAAGTCCAACATTTTTTTTTTTTTACCTCTTCAAAACTCCAACATTAAAAGATTTATTTCTTTTTTTACCTCTTCAAAACTCCAACGTTAATTTCCTTTTTTTTTATCTCTTCAAAAGTCCAATATATATTTTTTTTACCTCTTCAAAACTCCAACATTAAAAGATTTATTTCTTTTTTTACCTCTTCAAAACTCCAATGTTATTATTATTTTTGTTTTTACCTCTTCAAAAGCCCAACATTTTTTTTTTTTACCTCTTCAAAACTCCAACATTTTTTAAAAACTTTTTTTTACCTCTTCAAAACTCCAAAATTAAAAGATTTATTTCTTTTTTTACCTCTTCAAAACTCCAACATTAAAAGAAATCTTTTTTTTTTACCTCTTCAAAACTCCAACATTAATTTCTTTTTTTTTACCTCTTCAAAACTCCAACATTTTTTTTTTTACCTCTTCAAAACTCCAACGTTAATTTTTTTTTTTTTACCTCTTCAAAACTCCAACATTAAAATAATTCTTTGTTTATTACCTCTTCAAAACTCCAACATTAATTTCTTTTTTTTTTACCTCTTCAAAAGTCCAACACTTTTTTTTTTACCTCTTCAAAACTCCAACATTAAAAGATTTATTTCTTTTTTTACCTCTTCAAAACTCCAATGTTATTATTATTTTTGTTTTTACCTCTTCAAAAGCCCAACATTTTTTTTTTTTACCTCTTCAAAACTCCAACATTTTTTTAAAACTTTTTTTTACCTCTTCAAAACTCCAAAATTAAAAGATTTATTTCTTTTTTTACCTCTTCAAAACTCCAACATTAAAAGAAATCTTTTTTTTTTACCTCTTCAAAACTCCAACATTAAAAGAATTATTTCTTTTTTACCTCTCTAAAAACTCCAACATAAATTCTTTTTTTTCTTTTTTTTACCTCTTCAAAACTCCAACATTAAAATAATTCTTTGTTTATTACCTCTTCAAAACTCCAACATTAATTTCTTTTTTTTTTACCTCTTCAAAAGTCCAACATTTTTTTTTTTACCTCTTCAAAACTCCAACATTAAAAGATTTATTTCTTTTTTTACCTCTTCAAAAGTCCAATATATATTTTTTTTACCTCTTCAAAACTCCAACATTAAAAGATTTATTTCTTTTTTTACCTCTTCAAAACTCCAATGTTATTATTATTTTTGTTTTTACCTCTTCAAAAGCCCAACATTTTTTTTTTTTACCTCTTCAAAACTCCAACATTTTTTTAAAACTTTTTTTTACCTCTTCAAAACTCCAAAATTAAAAGATTTATTTCTTTTTTTACCTCTTCAAAACTCCAACATTAAAAGAAATCTTTTTTTTTTACCTCTTCAAAACTCCAACATTAATTTCTTTTTTTTACCTCTTCAAAACTCCAACATTTTTTTTTTTACCTCTTCAAAACTCCAACGTTAATTTTTTTTTTTTTACCTCTTCAAAACTCCAACATTAAAATAATTCTTTCTTTTTTACCTCTTCAAAACTAAAACATGAAAAGAATTCTTTCTTTTCTACTTCTTCAAAACTCCAACATTTTTTTTTTTACCTCTTCAAAACTCCAACATTAAAATAATTATTTCTTTTTTACCTCTCTAAAAACTCCAACATAAATTCTTTTTTTTCTTTTTTTTACCTCTTCAAAACTCCAACATTAAAATAATTCTTTGTTTATTACCTCTTCAAAAGTCCAACATTTTTTTTTTTTTACCTCTTCAAAACTCCAACATTAAAAGATTTATTTCTTTTTTTACCTCTTCAAAACTCCAACGTTAATTTCTTTTTTTTTTATCTCTTCAAAAGTCCAATATATTTTTTTTTTACCTCTTCAAAACTCCAACATTAAAAGATTTATTTCTTTTTTTACCTCTTCAAAACTCCAATGTTATTATTATTTTTGTTTTTACCTCTTCAAAAGCCCAACATTTTTTTTTTTACCTCTTCAAAACTCCAACATTTTTTTAAAACTTTTTTTTACCTCTTCAAAACTCCAACATTAAAAGAATTATTTCTTTTTTACCTCTCTAAAAACTCCAACATAAATTCTTTTTTTTCTTTTTTTTACCTCTTCAAAACTCCAACATTAAAATAATTCTTTGTTTATTACCTCTTCAAAACTCCAACATTAAATTCTTTTTTTTTTACCTCTTCAAAAGTCCAACATTTTTTTTTTTACCTCTTCAAAACTCCAACATTAAAAGATTTATTTCTTTTTTTACCTCTTCAAAAGTCCAATATATATTTTTTTTACCTCTTCAAAACTCCAACATTAAAAGATTTATTTCTTTTTTTACCTCTTCAAAACTCCAATGTTATTATTATTTTTGTTTTTACCTCTTCAAAAGCCCAACATTTTTTTTTTTTACCTCTTCAAAACTCCAACATTTTTTTAAAACTTTTTTTTACCTCTTCAAAACTCCAAAATTAAAAGATTTATTTCTTTTTTTTACCTCTTCAAAACTCCAACATTAAAAGAAATCTTTTTTTTTTACCTCTTCAAAACTCCAACATTAATTTCTTTTTTTTACCTCTTCAAAACTCCAACATTTTTTTTTTTACCTCTTCAAAACTCCAACGTTAATTTTTTTTTTTTTACCTCTTCAAAACTCCAACATTAAAATAATTCTTTCTTTTTTACCTCTTCAAAACTAAAACATGAAAAGAATTCTTTCTTTTCTACTTCTTCAAAACTCCAACATTTTTTTTTTACCTCTTCAAAACTCCAACATTAAAATAATTATTTCTTTTTTACCTCTCTAAAAACTCCAACATAAATTCTTTTTTTTCTTTTTTTTACCTCTTCAAAACTCCAACATTAAAATAATTCTTTGTTTATTACCTCTTCAAAACTCCAACATTAATTTCTTTTTTTTTTACCTCTTCAAAAGTCCAACATTTTTTTTTTTTTACCTCTTCAAAACTCCAACATTAAAAGATTTATTTCTTTTTTTACCTCTTCAAAACTCCAACGTTAATTTCTTTTTTTTTTATCTCTTCAAAAGTCCAATATATTTTTTTTTTACCTCTTCAAAACTCCAACATTAAAAGATTTATTTCTTTTTTTACCTCTTCAAAACTCCAATGTTATTATTATTTTTGTTTTTACCTCTTCAAAAGCCCAACATTTTTTTTTTTTACCTCTTCAAAACTCCAACATTTTTTTAAAACTTTTTTTTACCTCTTCAAAACTCCAAAATTAAAAGATTTATTTCTTTTTTTACCTCTTCAAAACTCCAACATTAAAAGAAATCTTTTTTTTTTACCTCTTCAAAACTCCAACATTAAAAGAATTATTTCTTTTTTACCTCTCTAAAAACTCCAACATAAATTCTTTTTTTTCTTTTTTTTACCTCTTCAAAACTCCAACATTAAAATAATTCTTTGTTTATTACCTCTTCAAAACTCCAACATTAATTTCTTTTTTTTTTACCTCTTCAAAAGTCCAACATTTTTTTTTTTACCTCTTCAAAACTCCAACATTAAAAGATTTATTTCTTTTTTTACCTCTTCAAAAGTCCAATATATTTTTTTTTTACCTCTTCAAAACTCCAACATTAAAAGATTTATTTCTTTTTTTACCTCTTCAAAACTCCAATGTTATTATTATTTTTGTTTTTACCTCTTCAAAAGCCCAACATTTTTTTTTTTACCTCTTCAAAACTCCAACATTTTATTAAAACTTTTTTTTACCTCTTCAAAACTCCAAAATTAAAAGATTTATTTCTTTTTTTACCTCTTCAAAACTCCAACATTAAAAGAAATCTTTTTTTTTTACCTCTTCAAAACTCCAACATTAATTTTTTTTTTTTACCTCTTCAAAACTCCAACATTTTTTTTTTACCTCTTCAAAACTCCAACGTTCATTTTTTTTTTTTTACCTCTTCAAAACTCCAACATTAAAAGAATTATTTCTTTTTTACCTCTCTAAAAACTCCAACATAAATTCTTTTTTTTCTTTTTTTTACCTCTTCAAAACTCCAACATTAAAATAATTCTTTGTTTATTACCTCTTCAAAACTCCAACATTAATTTCTTTTTTTTTTACCTCTTCAAAAGTCCAACATTTTTCTTTTTTTACCTCTTCAAAACTCCAACATTAAAAGATTTATTTCTTTTTTTACTTCTTCAAAACTCCAACGTTAATTTCTTTTTTTTTTATCTCTTCAAAAGTCCAATATATTTTTTTTTTACCTCTTCAAAACTCCAACATTAAAAGATTTATTTCTTTTTTTACCTCTTCAAAACTCCAATGTTATTATTATTTTTGTTTTTACCTCTTCAAAAGCCCAACATTTTTTTTTTTTACATCTTCAAAACTCCAACATTTTTTTAAAACTTTTTTTTACCTCTTCAAAACTCCAAAATTAAAAGATTTATTTCTTTTTTTACCTCTTCAAAACTCCAACATTAAAAGAAATCTTTTTTTTTTACCTCTTCAAAACTCCAACATTAATTTCTTTTTTTTTTACCTCTTCAAAACTCCAACATTTTTTTTTTTACCTCTTCAAAACTCCAACATTATTATTTTTTTTTTTACCTCTTCAAAACTCCAACATTAATTTTTTTTTTTTTACCTCTTCAAAACTCCAACATTAAAATAATTCTTTCTTTTTTACCTCTTCAAAACTAAAACATGAAAAGAATTCTTTCTTTTCTACCTCTTCAAAACTCCAACATTTTTTTTTTTACCTCTTCAAAACTCCAACATTTTTTTTTTTTTTTACCTCTTCAAAACTCCAACATTATTATTATTTTTTTTTTACCTCTTCAAAACTCCAACATTAAAATAATTCTTTCTTTTTTACCTCTTCAAAACTCCAATGTTATTATTATTTTTGTTTTTACCTCTTCAAAAGCCCAACATTTTTTTTTTACCTCTTCAAAACTCCAACATTTTTTTAAAACTTTTTTTTTACCTCTTCAAAACTCCAAAATTAAAAGATTTATTTCTTTTTTTACCTCTTCAAAACTCCAACATTAAAAGAAATATTTTTTTTTTACCTCTTCAAAACTCCAACATTTTTTTTTACCTCTTCAAAACTCCAACATTATTATTTTTTTTTTTTTTACCTCTTCAAAACTCCAACATTAAAATAATTCTTTCTTTTTTACCTCTTCAAAACTAAAACATGAAAAGAATTCTTTCTTTTCTACCTCTTCAAAACTCCAACATTTTTTTTTTTACCTCTTCAAAACTCCAACATTAAAAGAATTATTTCTTTTTTACCTCTCTAAAAACTCCAACATAAATTCTTTTTTTTCTTTTTTTTTACCTCTTCAAAACTCCAACATTAAAATAATTATTTGTTTATTACCTCTTCAAAACTCCAACATTAATTTCTTTTTTTTTACCTCTTCAAAAGTCCAACATTTTTTTTTTTTTACCTCTTCAAAACTCCTACATTAAAAGATTTATTTCTTTTTTTACCTCTTCAAAACGCCAACGTTAATTTCTTTTTTTTTATCTCTTCAAAAGTCCAACATTTTTTTTTTTACCTCTTCAAAACTCCAACATTAAAAGATTTATTTCTTTTTTTACCTCTTCAAAACTCCAATGTTATTATTATTTTTGTTTTTACCTCTTCAAAAGCCCAACATTTTTTTTTTTACCTCTTCAAAACTCCAACATTTTTTTAAAACTTTTTTTTACCTCTTCAAAACTCCAAAATTAAAAGATTTATTTCTTTTTTTACCTCTTCAAAACTCCAACATTAAAAGAAATCTTTTTTTTGTTACCTCTTCAAAACTCCAACATTAAAATAATTCTTTCTTTTTTAACCTCTTCAAAACTAAAACATGAAAAGAATTCTTTCTTTTCTACTTCTTCAAAACTCCAACATTTTTTTTTTACCTCTTCAAAACTCCAACATTAAAAGAATTATTTCTTTTTTACCTCTCTAAAAACTCCAACATTAAAATAATTCTTTGTTTATTACCTCTTCAAAACTCCAACATTAATTTCTTTTTTTTTTACCTCTTCAAAAGTCCAACATTTTTTTTTTTTTACCTCTTCAAAACTCCAACATTAAAAGATTTATTTCTTTTTTTACCTCTTCAAAACTCCAACGTTAATTTCTTTTTTTTTATCTCTTCAAAAGTCCAATATATTTTTTTTTTACCTCTTCAAAACTCCAACATTAAAAGATTTATTTCTTTTTTTACCTCTTCAAAACTCCAATGTTATTATTATTTTTGTTTTTACCTCTTCAAAAGCCCAACATTTTTTTTTTTTACCTCTTCAAAACTCCAACATTTTTTTAAAACTTTTTTTTACCTCTTCAAAACTCCAAAATTAAAAGATTTATTTCTTTTTTTACCTCTTCAAAACTCCAACATTAAAAGAAATCTTTTTTTTTAACCTCTTCAAAACTCCAACATTAAAAGAATTATTTCTTTTTTACCTCTCTAAAAACTCCAACATAAATTCTTTTTTTTCTTTTTTTTACCTCTTCAAAACTCCAACATTAAAATAATTCTTTGTTTATTACCTCTTCAAAACTCCAACATTAATTTCTTTTTTTTTTACCTCTTCAAAAGTCCAACATTTTTTTTTTTACCTCTTCAAAACTCCAACATTAAAAGATTTATTTCTTTTTTTACCTCTTCAAAAGTCCAATATATATTTTTTTTACCTCTTCAAAACTCCAACATTAAAAGATTTATTTCTTTTTTTACCTCTTCAAAACTCCAATGTTATTATTATTTTTGTTTTTACCTCTTCAAAAGCCCAACATTTTTTTTTTTTACCTCTTCAAAACTCCAACATTAAAATAATTCTTTCTTTTTTACCTCTTCAAAACTAACACATGAAAAGAATTCTTTCTTTTCTACTTCTTCAAAACTCCAACATTTTTTTTTTTACCTCTTCAAAACTCCAACATTAAAATAATTATTTCTTTTTTACCTCTCTAAAAACTCCAACATAAATTCTTTTTTTTCTTTTTTTTACCTCTTCAAAACTCCAACATTAAAATAATTCTTTGTTTATTACCTCTTCAAAACTCCAACATTAATTTCTTTTTTTTTTACCTCTTCAAAAGTCCAACATTTTTTTTTTTTTACCTCTTCAAAACTCCAACATTAAAAGATTTATTTCTTTTTTTACCTCTTCAAAACTCCAACGTTAATTTCTTTTTTTTTTATCTCTTCAAAAGTCCAATATATTTTTTTTTTACCTCTTCAAAACTCCAACATTAAAAGATTTATTTCTTTTTTTACCTCTTCAAAACTCCAATGTTATTATTATTTTTGTTTTTACCTCTTCAAAAGCCCAACATTTTTTTTTTTACCTCTTCAAAACTCCAACATTTTTTTAAAACTTTTTTTTACCTCTTCAAAACTCCAAAATTAAAAGATTTATTTCTTTTTTTACCTCTTCAAAACTCCAACATTAAAAGAAATCTTTTTTTTTTACCTCTTCAAAACTCCAACATTAAAATAATTATTTCTTTTTTACCTCTCTAAAAACTCCAACATAAATTCTTTTTTTTCTTTTTTTTACCTCTTCAAAACTCCAACATTAAAATAATTCTTTGTTTATTACCTCTTCAAAACTCCAACATTAATTTCTTTTTTTTTTACCTCTTCAAAAGTCCAACATTTTTTTTTTTACCTCTTCAAAACTCCAACATTAAAAGATTTATTTCTTTTTTTACCTCTTCAAAAGTCCAATATATATTTTTTTTACCTCTTCAAAACTCCAACATTAAAAGATTTATTTCTTTTTTTACCTCTTCAAAACTCCAATGTTATTATTATTTTTGTTTTTACCTCTTCAAAAGCACAACATTTTTTTTTTTACCTCTTCAAAACTCCAACATTTTTTTAAAACTTTTTTTTACCTCTTCAAAACTCCAAAATTAAAAGATTTATTTCTTTTTTTACCTCTTCAAAACTCCAACATTAAAAGAAATCTTTTTTTTTTACCTCTTCAAAACTCCAACATTAATTTCTTTTTTTTTACCTCTTCAAAACTCCAACATTTTTTTTTTACCTCTTCAAAACTCCAACGTTCATTTTTTTTTTTTTACCTCTTCAAAACTCCACCATTAAAAGAATTATTTCTTTTTTACCTCTCTAAAAACTCCAACATAAATTCTTTTTTTTCTTTTTTTTACCTCTTCAAAACTCCAACATTAAAATAATTCTTTGTTTATTACCTCTTCAAAACTCCAACATTAATTTCTTTTTTTTTTACCTCTTCAAAAGTCCAACATTTTTCTTTTTTTACCTCTTCAAAACTCCAACATTAAAAGATTTATTTCTTTTTTTACCTCTTCAAAACTCCAACGTTAATTTCTTTTTTTTTTATCTCTTCAAAAGTCCAATATATTTTTTTTTTACCTCTTCAAAACTCCAACATTAAAAGATTTATTTCTTTTTTTACCTCTTCAAAACTCCAATGTTATTATTATTTTTGTTTTTACCTCTTCAAAAGCCCAACATTTATTTTTTTTACATCTTCAAAACTCCAACATTTTTTTAAAACTTTTTTTTACCTCTTCAAAACTCCAAAATTAAAAGATTTATTTCTTTTTTTACCTCTTCAAAACTCCAACATTAAAAGAAATCTTTTTTTTTTACCTCTTCAAAACTCCAACATTAATTTCTTTTGTTTTTACCTCTTCAAAAGCCCAACATTTATTTTTTTTACATCTTCAAAACTCCAACATTTTTTTAAAACTTTTTTTTACCTCTTCAAAACTCCAAAATTAAAAGATTTATTTCTTTTTTTACCTCTTCAAAACTCCAACATTAAAAGAAATCTTTTTTTTTTACCTCTTCAAAACTCCAACATTAAAAGAATTATTTCTTTTTTACCTCTCTAAAAACTCCAACATAAATTCTTTTTTTTCTTTTTTTTACCTCTTCAAAACTCCAACATTAAAATAATTCTTTGTTTATTACCTCTTCAAAACTCCAACATTAATTTCTTTTTTTTTTACCTCTTCAAAAGTCCAACATTTTTTTTTTTACCTCTTCAAAACTCCAACATTAAAAGATTTATTTATTTTTTTACCTCTTCAAAAGTCCAATATATTTTTTTTTTACCTCTTCAAAACTCCAACATTAAAAGATTTATTTCTTTTTTTACCTCTTCAAAACTCCAATGTTATTATTATTTTTGTTTTTACCTCTTCAAAAGCCCAACATTTTTTTTTTTACCTCTTCAAAACTCCAACATTTTTTTAAAACTTTTTTTTACCTCTTCAAAACTCCAAAATTAAAAGATTTATTTCTTTTTTTACCTCTTCAAAACTCCAACATTAAAAGAAATCTTTTTTTTTTACCTCTTCAAAACTCCAACATTAATTTCTTTTTTTTTACCTCTTCAAAACTCCAACATTTTTTTTTTACCTCTTCAAAACTCCAACGTTCATTTTTTTTTTTTACCTCTTCAAAACTCCAACATTAAAAGAATTATTTCTTTTTTACCTCTCTAAAAACTCCAACATAAATTCTTTTTTTTCTTTTTTTTACCTCTTCAAAACTCCAACATTAAAATAATTCTTTGTTTATTACCTCTTCAAAACTCCAACATTAATTTCTTTTTTTTTTACCTCTTCAAAAGTCCAACATTTTTCTTTTTTTACCTCTTCAAAACTCCAACATTAAAAGATTTATTTCTTTTTTTACCTCTTCAAAACTCCAACGTAAATTTCTTTTTTTTTTATCTCTTCAAAAGTCCAATATATTTTTTTTTTACCTCTTCAAAACTCCAACATTAAAAGATTTATTTCTTTTTTTACCTCTTCAAAACTCCAATGTTATTATTATTTTTGTTTTTACCTCTTCAAAAGCCCAACATTTTTTTTTTTTACATCTTCAAAACTCCAACATTTTTTTAAAACTTTTTTTTACCTCTTCAAAACTCCAAAATTAAAAGATTTATTTCTTTTTTTACCTCTTCAAAACTCCAACAATAAAATAAATCTTTTTTTTTTACCTCTTCAAAACTCCAACATTAATTTCTTTTTTTTTTACCTCTTCAAAACTCCAACATTTTTTTTTTTACCTCTTCAAAACTCCAACATTATTATTTTTTTTTTACCTCTTCAAAACTCCCAACATTAATTTTTTTTTTTTTACCTCTTCAAAACTCCAACATTAAAATAATTCTTTCTTTTTTACCTCTTCAAAACTAAAACATGAAAAGAATTCTTTCTTTTCTACCTCTTCAAAACTCCAACATTTTTTTTTTTACCTCTTCAAAACTCCAACATTTTTTTTTTTTTTTACCTCTTCAAAACTCCAACATTATTATTTTTTTTTTTTTACCTCTTCAAAACTCCAACATTAAAATAATTCTTTCTTTTTTACCTCTTCAAAACTCCAATGTTATTATTATTTTTGTTTTTACCTCTTCAAAAGCCCAACATTTTTTTTTTACCTCTTCAAAACTCCAACATTTTTTTAAAACTTTTTTTTTACCTCTTCAAAACTCCAAAATTAAAAGATTTATTTCTTTTTTTACCTCTTCAAAACTCCAACATTAAAAGAAATATTTTTTTTTTACCTCTTCAAAACTCCAACATTTTTTTTTTTACCTCTTCAAAACTCCAACATTATTTTTATTTATTTTTTTACCTCTTCAAAACTCCAACATTAAAATAATTCTTTCTTTTTTACCTCTTCAAAACTAAAACATGAAAAGAATTCTTTCTTTTCTACCTCTTCAAAACTCCAACATTTTTTTTTTTACCTCTTCAAAACTCCAACATTAAAAGAATTATTTCTTTTTTACCTCTCTAAAAACTCCAACATAAATTCTTTTTTTTCTTTTTTTTTACCTCTTCAAAACTCCAACATTAAAATAATTATTTTTTATTACCTCTTCAAAACTCCAACATTAATTTCTTTTTTTTTACCTCTTCAAAAGTCCAACATTTTTTTTTTTTTACCTCTTCAAAACTCCAACATTAAAAGATTTATTTATTTTTTTACCTCTTCAAAACGCCAACGTTAATTTCTTTTTTTTTATCTCTTCAAAAGTCCAACATTTTTTTTTTTACCTCTTCAAAACTCCAACATTAAAAGATTTATTTCTTTTTTTACCTCTTCAAAACTCCAATGTTATTATTATTTTTGTTTTTACCTCTTCAAAAGCCCAACATTTTTTTTTTTACCTCTTCAAAACTCCAACATTTTTTTTAAACTTTTTTTTACCTCTTCAAAACTCCAAAATTAAAAGATTTATTTCTTTTTTTACCTCTTCAAAACTCCAACATTAAAAGAAATATTTTTTTTGTTACCTCTTCAAAACTCCAACATTAAAATAATTCTTTCTTTTTTACCTCTCCAAAACTAAAACATGAAAAGAATTCTTTCTTTTCTACCTCTTCAAAACTCCAACATTTTTTTTTTTTTTACCTCTTCAAAACTCCAACATTAAAAGAATTATTTCTTTTTTACCTCTCTAAAAACTCCAACATAAATTCTTTTTTTTCTTTTTTTTACCTCTTCAAAACTCCAACATTAAAATAATTCTTTGTTTATTACCTCTTCAAAACTCCAACATTAATTTCTTTTTTTTTTACCTCTTCAAAACTCCAACATTTTTTTTTTTACCTCTTCAAAACTCCAACATTAAAAGATTTATTTCTTTTTTTACCTCTTCAAAACTCCAATATATATTTTTTTTACCTCTTCAAAACTCCAACATTAAAAGATTTATTTCTTTTTTTACCTCTTCAAAACTCCAATGTTATTATTATTTTTGTTTTTACCTCTTCAAAAGCCCAACATTTTTTTTTTTACCTCTTCAAAACTCCAACATTTTTTTAAAACTTTTTTTTACCTCTTCAAAACTCCAAAATTAAAAGATTTATTTCTTTTTTTACCTCTTCAAAACTCCAACATTAAAAGAAATCTTTTTTTTTTACCTCTTCAAAACTCCAACATTAATTTCTTTTTTTTTACCTCTTCAAAACTCCAACATTTTTTTTTTTACCTCTTCAAAACTCCAACATTAATTTTTTTTTTTTTACCTCTTCAAAACTCCAACATTAAAATAATTCTTTCTTTTTTACCTCTTCAAAACTAAAACATGAAAAGAATTCTTTCTTTTCTACCTCTTCAAAACTCCAACATTTTTTTTTTTACCTCTTCAAAACTCCAACATTAAAATAATTCTTTCTTTTTTTCCTCTTCAAAACTCCAATGTTATTATTATTTTTGTTTTTACCGCTTCAAAAGCCCAACATTTTTTTTTTTACCTCTTCAAAACTCCAACATTTATTTAAACTTTTTTTTACCTCTTCAAAACTCCAAAATTAAAAGATTTATTTCTTTTTTTACCTCTTCAAAACTCCAACATTAAAAGAAATATTTTTTTTTTACCTCTTCAAAACTCCAACATTTTTTTTTTACCTCTTCAAAACTCCAACATTAATTTTTTTTTTTTTTTTACCTCTTCAAAACTCCAACATTAAAATAATTCTTTCTTTTTTACCTCTTCAAAACTAAAACATGAAAAGAATTCTTTCTTTTCTACCTCTTCAAAACTCCAACATTTTTTTTTTTTTTACCTCTTCAAAACTCCAACATTAAAAGAAATATTTTTTTTTTACCTCTTCAAAACTCCAACATTTTTTTTTTTACCTCTTCAAAACTCCAACATTATTATTATTTTTTTTTTTACCTCTTCAAAACTCCAACATTAAAATAATTCTTTCTTTTTTACCTCTTCAAAACTAAAACATGAAAAGAATTCTTTATTTTCTACCTCTTCAAAACTCCAACATTTTTTTTTTACCTCTTCAAAACTCCAACATTAAAAGAATTATTTCTTTTTTACCTCTCTAAAAACTCCAACATAAATTCTTTTTTTTCTTTTTTTTTACCTCTTCAAAACTCCAACATTAAAATAATTATTTGTTTATTACCTCTTCAAAACTCCAACATTAATTTCTTTTTTTTTACCTCTTCAAAAGTCCAACATTTTTTTTTTTTTACCTCTTCAAAACTCCAACATTAAAAGATTTATTTATTTTTTTACCTCTTCAAAACGCCAACGTTAATTTCTTTTTTTTTTATCTCTTCAAAAGTCCAACATTTTTTTTTTTACCTCTTCAAAACTCCAACATTAAAAGATTTATTTCTTTTTTTACCTCTTCAAAACTCCAATGTTATTATTATTTTTGTTTTTACCTCTTCAAAAGCCCAACATTTTTTTTTTACCTCTTCAAAACTCCAACATTTTTTTAAAACTTTTTTTTACCTCTTCAAAACTCCAAAATTAAAAGATTTATTTCTTTTTTTACCTCTTCAAAACTCCAACATTAAAAGAAATATTTTTTTTGTTACCTCTTCAAAACTCCAACATTAAAATAATTCTTTCTTTTTTACCTCTTCAAAACTAAAACATGAAAAGAATTCTTTCTTTTCTACCTCTTCAAAACTCCAACATTTTTTTTTTTTTTACCTCTTCAAAACTCCAACATTAAAAGAATTATTTCTTTTTTACCTCTCTAAAAACTCCAACATAAATTCTTTTTTTTCTTTTTTTTACCTCTTCAAAACTCCAACATTAAAATAATTCTTTGTTTATTACCTCTTCAAAACTCCAACATTAATTTCTTTTTTTTTTACCTCTTCAAAAGTCCAACATTTTTTTTTTTACCTCTTCAAAACTCCAACATTAAAAGATTTATTTCTTTTTTTACCTCTTCAAAAGTCCAATATATTTTTTTTTTACCTCTTCAAAACTCCAACATTAAAAGATTTATTTCTTTTTTTACCTCTTCAAAACTCCAATGTTATTATTATTTTTGTTTTTACCTCTTCAAAAGCCCAACATTTTTTTTTTTTACCTCTTCAAAACTCCAACATTTTTTTAAAACTTTTTTTTACCTCTTCAAAACTCCAAAATTAAAAGATTTATTTCTTTTTTTACCTCTTCAAAACTCCAACATTAAAAGAAATCTTTTTTTTTTACCTCTTCAAAACTCCAACATTAATTTCTTTTTTTTTACCTCTTCAAAACTCCAACATTAAAATAATTCTTTCTTTTTTACCTCTTCAAAACTAAAACATGAAAAGAATTCTTTCTTTTCTACCTCTTCAAAACTCCAACATTTTTTTTTTTACCTCTTCAAAACTCCAACATTAAAATAATTCTTTCTTTTTTTCCTCTTCAAAACTCCAATGTTATTATTATTTTTGTTTTTACCGCTTCAAAAGCCCAACATTTTTTTTTTACCTCTTCAAAACTCCAACATTTATTTAAACTTTTTTTTACCTCTTCAAAATTCCAAAATTAAAAGATTTATTTCTTTTTTTACCTCTTCAAAACTCCAACATTAAAAGAAATATTTTTTTTTTACCTCTTCAAAACTCCAACATTTTTTTTTTACCTCTTCAAAACTCCAACATTAATTTTTTTTTTTTTTTTACCTCTTCAAAACTCCAACATTAAAATAATTCTTTCTTTTTTACCTCTTCAAAACTAAAACATGAAAAGAATTCTTTCTTTTCTACCTCTTCAAAACTCCAACATTTTTTTTTTTTTTACCTCTTCAAAACTCCAACATTAAAAGAATTATTTCTTTTTTACCTCTCTAAAAACTCCAACATAAATTCTTTTTTTTCTTTTTTTTTACCTCTTCAAAACTCCAACATTAAAATAATTATTTGTTTATTACCTCTTCAAAACTCCAACATTAATTTCTTTTTTTTTTACCTCTTCAAAAGTCCAATATTTTTTTTTTTTTACCTCTTCAAAACTCCAACATTAAAAGATTTATTTCTTTTTTTACCTCTTCAAAACTCCAACATTAAAAGATTTATTTCTTTTTTTACCTCTTCAAAACTCCAATGTTATTATTATTTTTGTTTTTACCTCTTCAAAAGCCCAACATTTTTTTTTTTTACCTCTTCAAAACTCCAAAATTAAAAGATTTATTTCTTTTTTTACCTCTTCAAAACTCCAACATTAAAAGAAATCTTTTTTTTTTACCTCTTCAAAACTCCAACATTAATTTCTTTTTTTTTACCTCTTCAAAACTCCAACATTTTTTTTTTTACCTCTTCAAAACTCCAACGTTAATTTTTTTTTTTTTACCTCTTCAAAACTCCAACATTAAAATAATTCTTTCTTTTTTACCTCTTCAAAACTAAAACATGAAAAGAATTCTTTCTTTTCTACTTCTTCAAAACTCCAACATTTTTTTTTTTACCTCTTCAAAACTCCAACATTAAAATAATTATTTCTTTTTTACCTCTCTAAAAACTCCAACATAAATTCTTTTTTTTCTTTTTTTTACCTCTTCAAAACTCCAACATTAAAATAATTCTTTGTTTATTACCTCTTCAAAACTCCAACATTAATTTCTTTTTTTTTTACCTCTTCAAAAGTCCAACATTTTTTTTTTTTTACCTCTTCAAAACTCCAACATTAAAAGATTTATTTCTTTTTTTACCTCTTCAAAACTCCAACGTTAATTTCTTTTTTTTTTATCTCTTCAAAAGTCCAATATATTTTTTTTTTACCTCTTCAAAACTCCAACATTAAAAGATTTATTTCTTTTTTTACCTCTTCAAAACTCCAATGTTATTATTATTTTTGTTTTTACCTCTTCAAAAGCCCAACATTTTTTTTTTTTACCTCTTCAAAACTCCAACATTTTTTTTAAACTTTTTTTTACCTCTTCAAAACTCCAAAATTAAAAGATTTATTTCTTTTTTTACCTCTTCAAAACTCCAACATTAAAAGAAATCTTTTTTTTTTACCTCTTCAAAACTCCAACATTAAAAGAATTATTTCTTTTTTACCTCTCTAAAAACTCCAACATAAATTCTTTTTTTTCTTTTTTTTACCTCTTCAAAACTCCAACATTAAAATAATTCTTTGTTTATTACCTCTTCAAAACTCCAACATTAATTTCTTTTTTTTTTACCTCTTCAAAAGTCCAACATTTTTTTTTTACCTCTTCAAAACTCCAACATTAAAAGATTTATTTCTTTTTTTACCTCTTCAAAAGTCCAATATATATTTTTTTTACCTCTTCAAAACTCCAACATTAAAAGATTTATTTCTTTTTTTACCTCTTCAAAACTCCAATGTTGTTATTATTTTTGTTTTTACCTCTTCAAAAGCCCAACATTTTTTTTTTTTACCTCTTCAAAACTCCAACATTTTTTTAAAACTTTTTTTTACCTCTTCAAAACTCCAAAATTAAAAGATTTATTTCTTTTTTACCTCTTCAAAACTCCAACATTAAAAGAAATCTTTTTTTTTTACCTCTTCAAAACTCCAACATTAATTTCTTTTTTTTTACCTCTTCAAAACTCCAACATTTTTTTTTTTACCTCTTCAAAACTCCAACGTTAATTTTTTTTTTTTACCTCTTCAAAACTCCAACATTAAAATAATTCTTTCTTTTTTACCTCTTCAAAACTAAAACATGAAAATAATTCTTTCTTTTCTACTTCTTCAAAACTCCAACATTTTTTTTTTTACCTCTTCAAAACTCCAACATTAAAAGAATTATTTCTTTTTTACCTCTCTAAAAACTCCAACATAAATTCTTTTTTTTCTTTTTTTTACCTCTTCAAAACTCCAACATTAAAATAATTCTTTGTTTATTACCTCTTCAAAACTCCAACATTAATTTCTTTTTTTTTTACCTCTTCAAAAGTCCAACATTTTTTTTTTACCTCTTCAAAACTCCAACATTAAAAGATTTATTTCTTTTTTTACCTCTTCAAAAGTCCAATATATATTTTTTTTACCTCTTCAAAACTCCAACATTAAAAGATTTATTTCTTTTTTTACCTCTTCAAAACTCCAATGTTGTTATTATTTTTGTTTTTACCTCTTCAAAAGCCCAACATTTTTTTTTTTTACCTCTTCAAAACTCCAACATTTTTTTAAAACTTTTTTTTACCTCTTCAAAACTCCAAAATTAAAAGATTTATTTCTTTTTTACCTCTTCAAAACTCCAACATTAAAAGAAATCTTTTTTTTTTACCTCTTCAAAACTCCAACATTAATTTCTTTTTTTTTACCTCTTCAAAACTCCAACATTTTTTTTTTTACCTCTTCAAAACTCCAACGTTAATTTTTTTTTTTTACCTCTTCAAAACTCCAACATTAAAATAATTCTTTCTTTTTTACCTCTTCAAAACTAAAACATGAAAAGAATTCTTTCTTTTCTACTTCTTCAAAACTCCAACATTTTTTTTTTTACCTCTTCAAAACTCCAACATTAAAAGAATTATTTCTTTTTTACCTCTCTAAAAACTCCAACATAAATTCTTTTTTTTCTTTTTTTTACCTCTTCAAAACTCCAACATTAAAATAATTCTTTGTTTATTACCTCTTCAAAACTCCAACATTAATTTCTTTTTTTTTTACCTCTTCAAAAGTCCAACATTTTTTTTTTTTACCTCTTCAAAAGTCCAACATTAAAAGATTTATTTCTTTTTTTACCTCTTCAAAACTCCAACGTTAATTTCTTTTTTTTTTATCTCTTCAAAAGTCCAATATATATTTTTTTTACCTCTTCAAAACTCCAACATTAAAAGATTTATTTCTTTTTTTACCTCTTCAAAACTCCAATGTTATTATTATTTTTGTTTTTACCTCTTCAAAAGCCCAACATTTTTTTTTTTACCTCTTCAAAACTCCAACATTTTTTTAAAACTTTTTTTTACCTCTTCAAAACTCCAAAATTAAAAGATTTATTTCTTTTTTTACCTCTTCAAAACTCCAACATTAAAAGAAATCTTTTTTTTTTACCTCTTCAAAACTCCAACATTAAAAGAATTATTTCTTTTTTACCTCTCTAAAAACTCCAACATAAATTCTTTTTTTTCTTTTTTTTACCTCTTCAAAACTCCAACATTAAAATAATTCTTTGTTTATTACCTCTTCAAAACTCCAACATTAATTTCTTTTTTTTTTACCTCTTCAAAAGTCCAACATTTTTTTTTTTACCTCTTCAAAACTCCAACATTAAAAGATTTATTTCTTTTTTTACCTCTTCAAAAGTCCAATATTTTTTTTTTTTACCTCTTCAAAACTCCAACATTAAAAGATTTATTTCTTTTTTTACCTCTTCAAAACTCCAATGTTATTATTATTTTTGTTTTTACCTCTTCAAAAGCCCAACATTTTTTTTTTTACCTCTTCAAAACTCCAACATTAAAATAATTCTTTCTTTTTTACCTCTTCAAAACTAAAACATGAAAAGAATTCTTTCTTTTCTACTTCTTCAAAACTCCAACATTTTTTTTCTTACCTCTTCAAAACTCCAACATTAAAAGAATTATTTCTTTTTTACCTCTCTAAAAACTCCAACATAAATTCTTTTTTTTCTTTTTTTTACCTCTTCAAAACTCCAACATTAAAATAATTCTTTGTTTATTACCTCTTCAAAACTCCAACATTAATTTCTTTTTTTTTTACCTCTTCAAAAGTCCAACATTTTTCTTTTTTTACCTCTTCAAAACTCCAACATTAAAAGATTTATTTCTTTTTTTACCTCTTCAAAACTCCAACGTTAACTTCTTTTTTTTTTATCTCTTCAAAAGTCCAATATATTTTTTTTTTACCTCTTCAAAACTCCAACATTAAAAGATTTATTTCTTTTTTTACCTCTTCAAAACTCCAATGTTATTATTATTTTTGTTTTTACCTCTTCAAAAGCCCAACATTTTTTTTTTTTACCTCTTCAAAACTCCAACATTTTTTTAAAACTTTTTTTTACCTCTTCAAAACTCCAAAATTAAAAGATTTATTTCTTTTTTTACCTCTTCAAAACTCCAACATTAAAAGAAATCTTTTTTTTTTACCTCTTCAAAACTCCAACATTAATTTCTTTTTTTTTTACCTCTTCAAAACTCCAACATTATTATTTTTCTTTTTACCTCTTCAAAACTCCAACATTATTATTATTTTTTTTTTTACCTCTTCAAAACTCCAACATTAAAATAATTCTTTCTTTTTTACCTCTTCAAAACTCCAATGTTATTATTATTTTTGTTTTTACCTCTTCAAAAGCCCAACATTTTTTTTTTACCTCTTCAAAACTCCAACATTTTTTTAAAACTTTTTTTTTACCTCTTCAAAACTCCAAAATTAAAAGATTTATTTCTTTTTTTACCTCTTCAAAACTCCAACATTAAAAGAAATATTTTTTTTTTACCTCTTCAAAACTCCAACATTTTTTTTTTTACCTCTTCAAAACTCCAACATTATTATTATTTTTTTTTTTACCTCTTCAAAACTCCAACATTAAAATAATTCTTTCTTTTTTACCTCTTCAAAACTAAAACATGAAAAGAATTCTTTCTTTTCTACCTCTTCAAAACTCCAACATTTTTTTTTTTTACCTCTTCAAAACTCCAACATTAAAAGAATTATTTCTTTTTTACCTCTCTAAAAACTCCAACATAAATTCTTTTTTTTCTTTTTTTTTACCTCTTCAAAACTCCAACATTAAAATAATTATTTGTTTATTACCTCTTCAAAACTCCAACATTAAAAGAAATATTTTTTTTTTACCTCTTCAAAACTCCAACATTAAAATAATTCTTTCTTTTTTACCTCTTCAAAACTAAAACATGAAAAGAATTCTTTCTTTTCTACCTCTTCAAAACTCCAACATTTTTTTTTTTTTACCTCTTCAAAACTCCAACATTAAAAGAATTATTTCTTTTTTACCTCTCTAAAAACTCCAACATAAATTCTTTTTTTTCTTTTTTTTTACCTCTTCAAAACTCCAACATTAAAATAATTCTTTGTTTATTACCTCTTCAAAACTCCAACATTAATTTCTTTTTTTTTTACCTCTTCAAAAGTCCAACATTTTTTTTTTTACCTCTTCAAAACTCCAACATTAAAAGATTTATTTCTTTTTTTACCTCTTCAAAACTCCAATATATATTTTTTTTACCTCTTCAAAACTCCAACATTAAAAGATTTATTTCTTTTTTTACCTCTTCAAAACTCCAATGTTATTATTATTTTTGTTTTTACCTCTTCAAAAGCCCAACATTTTTTTTTTTTACCTCTTCAAAACTCCAACATTTTTTTAAAACTTTTTTTTACCTCTTCAAAACTCCAAAATTAAAAGATTTATTTCTTTTTTTACCTCTTCAAAACTCCAACATTAAAAGAAATCTTTTTTTTTTACCTCTTCAAAACTCCAACATTAATTTCTTTTTTTTTACCTCTTCAAAACTCCAACATTTTTTTTTTTACCTCTTCAAAACTCCAACATTATTTTTTTTTTTTTACCTCTTCAAAACTCCAACATTAAAATAATTCTTTCTTTTTTACCTCTTCAAAACTAAAACATGAAAAGAATTCTTTCTTTTCTACCTCTTCAAAACTCCAACATTTTTTTTTTTACCTCTTCAAAACTCCAACATTTTTTTTTTTTTTACCTCTTCAAAACTCCAACATTAAAATAATTCTTTCTTTTTTACCTCTTCAAAACTCCAATGTTATTATTATTTTTGTTTTTACCTCTTCAAAAGCCCAACATTTTTTTTTTACCTCTTCAAAACTCCAACATTTATTTAAACTTTTTTTTACCTCTTCAAAACTCCAAAATTAAAAGATTTATTTCTTTTTTTACCTCTTCAAAACTCCAACATTAAAAGAAATCTTTTTTTTTTACCTCTTCAAAACTCCAACATTAATTTCTTTTTTTTTTACCTCTTCAAAACTCCAACATTATTATTTTTCTTTTTACCTCTTCAAAACTCCAACATTATTATTATTTATTTTTTTACCTCTTCAAAACTCCAACATTAAAATAATTCTTTCTTTTTTACCTCTTCAAAACTCCAATGTTATTATTATTTTTGTTTTTACCTCTTCAAAAGCCCAACATTTTTTTTTTACCTCTTCAAAACTCCAACATTTTTTTAAAACTTTTTTTTTACCTCTTCAAAACTCCAAAATTAAAAGATTTATTTCTTTTTTTACCTCTTCAAAACTCCAACATTAAAAGAAATATTTTTTTTTTACCTCTTCAAAACTCCAACATTTTTTTTTTTACCTCTTCAAAACTCCAACATTATTATTATTTTTTTTTTTACCTCTTCAAAACTCCAACATTAAAATAATTCTTTCTTTTTTACCTCTTCAAAACTAAAACATGAAAAGAATTCTTTCTTTTCTACCTCTTCAAAACTCCAACATTTTTTTTTTTTACCTCTTCAAAACTCCAACATTAAAAGAATTATTTCTTTTTTACCTCTCTAAAAACTCCAACATAAATTCTTTTTTTTCTTTTTTTTTACCTCTTCAAAACTCCAACATTAAAATAATTATTTGTTTATTACCTCTTCAAAACTCCAACATTAAAAGAAATATTTTTTTTTTACCTCTTCAAAACTCCAACATTAAAATAATTCTTTCTTTTTTACCTCTTCAAAACTAAAACATGAAAAGAATTCTTTCTTTTCTACCTCTTCAAAACTCCAACATTTTTTTTTTTTTTACCTCTTCAAAACTCCAACATTAAAAGAATTATTTCTTTTTTACCTCTCTAAAAACTCCAACATAAATTCTTTTTTTTCTTTTTTTTTACCTCTTCAAAACTCCAACATTAAAATAATTCTTTGTTTATTACCTCTTCAAAACTCCAACATTAATTTTTTTTTTTTTTACCTCTTCAAAAGTCCAACATTTTTTTTTTTACCTCTTCAAAACTCCAACATTAAAAGATTTATTTCTTTTTTTACCTCTTCAAAACTCCAATATATTTTTTTTTTACCTCTTCAAAACTCCAACATTAAAAGATTTATTTCTTTTTTTACCTCTTCAAAACTCCAATGTTATTATTATTTTTGTTTTTACCTCTTCAAAAGCCCAACATTTTTTTTTTTTACCTCTTCAAAACTCCAACATTTTTTTAAAACTTTTTTTTACCTCTTCAAAACTCCAAAATTAAAAGATTTATTTCTTTTTTTACCTCTTCAAAACTCCAACATTAAAAGAAATCTTTTTTTTTTACCTCTTCAAAACTCCAACATTAATTTCTTTTTTTTTACCTCTTCAAAACTCCAACATTTTTTTTTTTACCTCTTCAAAACTCCAACATTATTATTTTTTTTTTACCTCTTCAAAACTCCAACATTAAAATAATTCTTTCTTTTTTACCTCTTCAAAACTAAAACATGAAAAGAATTCTTTCTTTTCTACCTCTTCAAAACTCCAATATTTTTTTTTTTACCTCTTCAAAACTCCAACATTTTTTTTTTTTTTACCTCTTCAAAACTCCAACATTAAAATAATTCTTTCTTTTTTACCTCTTCAAAACTCCAATGTTATTATTATTTTTGTTTTTACCTCTTCAAAAGCCCAACATTTTTTTTTTACCTCTTCAAAACTCCAACATTTATTTAAACTTTTTTTTACCTCTTCAAAACTCCAAAATTAAAAGATTTATTTCTTTTTTTACCTCTTCAAAACTCCAACATTAAAAGAAATATTTTTTTTTTACCTCTTCAAAACTCCAACATTTTTTTTTACCTCTTCAAAACTCCAACATTAATTTTTTTTTTTTTTTACCTCTTCAAAACTCCAACATTAAAATAATTCTTTCTTTTTTACCTCTTCAAAACTAAAACATGAAAAGAATTCTTTCTTTTCTACCTCTTCAAAACTCCAACATTTTTTTTTTTTTTTACCTCTTCAAAACTCCAACATTAAAAGAATTATTTCTTTTTTACCTCTCTAAAAACTCCAACATAAATTCTTTTTTTTCTTTTTTTTTTACCTCTTCAAAACTCCAACATTAAAATAATTATTTGTTTATTACCTCTTCAAAACTCCAACATTAATTTCTTTTTTTTTTACCTCTTCAAAAGTCCAATATATTTTTTTTTTTACCTCTTCAAAACTCCAACATTAAAAGATTTATTTCTTTTTTTTACCTCTTCAAAACTCCAACATTAAAAGATTTATTTCTTTTTTTACCTCTTCAAAACTCCAATGTTATTATTATTTTTGTTTTTACCTCTTCAAAAGCCCAACATTTTTTTTTTTTACCTCTTCAAAACTCCAACATTTTTTTAAAACTTTTTTTTACCTCTTCAAAACTCCAAAATTAAAAGATTTATTTCTTTTTTTACCTCTTCAAAACTCCAACATTAAAAGAAATCTTTTTTTTTTACCTCTTCAAAACTCCAACATTAATTTCTTTTTTTTTACCTCTTCAAAACTCCAACATTTTTTTTTTTACCTCTTCAAAACTCCAACGTTAATTTTTTTTTTTTTACCTCTTCAAAACTCCAACATTAAAATAATTCTTTCTTTTTTACCTCTTCAAAACTAAAACATGAAAAGAATTCTTTCTTTTCTACTTCTTCAAAACTCCAACATTTTTTTTTTTACCTCTTCAAAACTCCAACATTAAAAGAATTATTTCTTTTTTACCTCTCTAAAAACTCCAACATAAATTCTTTTTTTTCTTTTTTTTACCTCTTCAAAACTCCAACATTAAAATAATTCTTTGTTTATTACCTCTTCAAAACTCCAACATTAATTTCTTTTTTTTTTACCTCTTCAAAAGTCCAACATTTTTTTTTTTTTACCTCTTCAAAACTCCAACATTAAAAGATTTATTTCTTTTTTTACCTCTTCAAAACTCCAACGTTAATTTCTTTTTTTTTATCTCTTCAAAAGTCCAATATATTTTTTTTTTACCTCTTCAAAACTCCAACATTAAAAGATTTATTTCTTTTTTTACCTCTTCAAAACTCCAATGTTATTATTATTTTTGTTTTTACCTCTTCAAAAGCCCAACATTTTTTTTTTTTACCTCTTCAAAACTCCAACATTTTTTTAAAACTTTTTTTTACCTCTTCAAAACTCCAAAATTAAAAGATTTATTTCTTTTTTTACCTCTTCAAAACTCCAACATTAAAAGAAATCTTTTTTTTTACCTCTTCAAAACTCCAACATTAAAAGAATTATTTCTTTTTTACCTCTCTAAAAACTCCAACATAAATTCTTTTTTTTCTTTTTTTTACCTCTTCAAAACTCCAACATTAAAATAATTCTTTGTTTATTACCTCTTCAAAACTCCAACATTAATTTCTTTTTTTTTTACCTCTTCAAAAGTCCAACTTTTTTTTTTTTACCTCTTCAAAACTCCAACATTAAAAGATTTATTTCTTTTTTTACCTCTTCAAAAGTCCAATATATATTTTTTTTACCTCTTCAAAACTCCAACATTAAAAGATTTATTTCTTTTTTTACCTCTTCAAAACTCCAACATTAAAAGATTTATTTCTTTTTTTACCTCTTCAAAACTCCAACGTTAACTTCTTTTTTTTTTATCTCTTCAAAAGTCCAATATATATTTTTTTTACCTCTTCAAAACTCCAACATTAAAAGATTTATTTCTTTTTTTACCTCTTCAAAACTCCAATGTTATTATTATTTTTGTTTTTACCTCTTCAAAAGCCCAACATTTTTTTTTTTTACCTCTTCAAAACTCCAACATTTTTTTAAAACTTTTTTTTACCTCTTCAAAACTCCAAAATTAAAAGATTTATTTCTTTTTTTACCTCTTCAAAACTCCAACATTAAAAGAAATCTTTTTTTTTTACCTCTTCAAAACTCCAACATTAATTTCTTTTTTTTTTACCTCTTCAAAACTCCAACATTATTATTTTTCTTTTTACCTCTTCAAAACTCCAACATTATTATTATTTTTTTTTTTACCTCTTCAAAACTCCAACATTAAAATAATTCTTTCTTTTTTACCTCTTCAAAACTCCAATGTTATTATTATTTTTGTTTTTACCTCTTCAAAAGCCCAACATTTTTTTTTTACCTCTTCAAAACTCCAACATTTTTTTAAAACTTTTTTTTTACCTCTTCAAAACTCCAAAATTAAAAGATTTATTTCTTTTTTTACCTCTTCAAAACTCCAACATTAAAAGAAATATTTTTTTTTTACCTCTTCAAAACTCCAACATTTTTTTTTTTACCTCTTCAAAACTCCAACATTAAAATAATTATTTGTTTATTACCTCTTCAAAACTCCAACATTAAAAGAAATATTTTTTTTTTACCTCTTCAAAACTCCAACATTAAAATAATTCTTTCTTTTTTACCTCTTCAAAACTAAAACATGAAAAGAATTCTTTCTTTTCTACCTCTTCAAAACTCCAACATTTTTTTTTTTTTTACCTCTTCAAAACTCCAACATTAAAAGAATTATTTCTTTTTTACCTCTCTAAAAACTCCAACATAAATTCTTTTTTTTCTTTTTTTTTACCTCTTCAAAACTCCAACATTAAAATAATTCTTTGTTTATTACCTCTTCAAAACTCCAACATTAATTTCTTTTTTTTTTACCTCTTCAAAAGTCCAACATTTTTTTTTTTACCTCTTCAAAACTCCAACATTAAAAGATTTATTTCTTTTTTTACCTCTTCAAAACTCCAATATATTTTTTTTTTACCTCTTCAAAACTCCAACATTAAAAGATTTATTTCTTTTTTTACCTCTTCAAAACTCCAATGTTATTATTATTTTTGTTTTTACCTCTTCAAAAGCCCAACATTTTTTTTTTTTACCTCTTCAAAACTCCAACATTTTTTTAAAACTTTTTTTTACCTCTTCAAAACTCCAAAATTAAAAGATTTATTTCTTTTTTTACCTCTTCAAAACTCCAACATTAAAAGAAATCTTTTTTTTTTACCTCTTCAAAACTCCAACATTAATTTCTTTTTTTTTACCTCTTCAAAACTCCAACATTTTTTTTTTTACCTCTTCAAAACTCCAACATTATTTTTTTTTTTTTACCTCTTCAAAACTCCAACATTAAAATAATTCTTTCTTTTTTACCTCTTCAAAACTAAAACATGAAAAGAATTCTTTCTTTTCTACCTCTTCAAAACTCCAACATTTTTTTTTTTACCTCTTCAAAACTCCAACATTTTTTTTTTTTTTACCTCTTCAAAACTCCAACATTAAAATAATTCTTTCTTTTTTACCTCTTCAAAACTCCAATGTTATTATTATTTTTGTTTTTACCTCTTCAAAAGCCCAACATTTTTTTTTTACCTCTTCAAAACTCCAACATTTATTTAAACTTTTTTTTACCTCTTCAAAACTCCAAAATTAAAAGATTTATTTCTTTTTTTACCTCTTCAAAACTCCAACATTAAAAGAAATCTTTTTTTTTTACCTCTTCAAAACTCCAACATTAATTTCTTTTTTTTTTACCTCTTCAAAACTCCAACATTATTATTTTTCTTTTTACCTCTTCAAAACTCCAACATTATTATTAATTTTTTTTTTACCTCTTCAAAACTCCAACATTAAAATAATTCTTTCTTTTTTACCTCTTCAAAACTCCAATGTTATTATTATTTTTGTTTTTACCTCTTCAAAAGCCCAACATTTTTTTTTTACCTCTTCAAAACTCCAACATTTTTTTAAAACTTTTTTTTTACCTCTTCAAAACTCCAAAATTAAAAGATTTATTTCTTTTTTTACCTCTTCAAAACTCCAACATTAAAAGAAATATTTTTTTTTTACCTCTTCAAAACTCCAACATTTTTTTTTTTACCTCTTCAAAACTCCAACATTATTATTATTTTTTTTTTTACCTCTTCAAAACTCCAACATTAAAATAATTCTTTCTTTTTTACCTCTTCAAAACTAAAACATGAAAAGAATTCTTTCTTTTCTACCTCTTCAAAACTCCAACATTTTTTTTTTTTACCTCTTCAAAACTCCAACATTAAAAGAATTATTTCTTTTTTACCTCTCTAAAAACTCCAACATAAATTCTTTTTTTTCTTTTTTTTTACCTCTTCAAAACTCCAACATTAAAATAATTATTTGTTTATTACCTCTTCAAAACTCCAACATTAAAAGAAATATTTTTTTTTTACCTCTTCAAAACTCCAACATTAAAATAATTCTTTCTTTTTTACCTCTTCAAAACTAAAACATGAAAAGAATTCTTTCTTTTCTACCTCTTCAAAACTCCAACATTTTTTTTTTTTTTACCTCTTCAAAACTCCAACATTAAAAGAATTATTTCTTTTTTACCTCTCTAAAAACTCCAACATAAATTCTTTTTTTTCTTTTTTTTTACCTCTTCAAAACTCCAACATTAAAATAATTCTTTGTTTATTACCTCTTCAAAACTCCAACATTAATTTCTTTTTTTTTTACCTCTTCAAAAGTCCAACTTTTTTTTTTTTACCTCTTCAAAACTCCAACATTAAAAGATTTATTTCTTTTTTTACCTCTTCAAAACTCCAATATATTTTTTTTTTACCTCTTCAAAACTCCAACATTAAAAGATTTATTTCTTTTTTTACCTCTTCAAAACTCCAATGTTATTATTATTTTTGTTTTTACCTCTTCAAAAGCCCAACATTTTTTTTTTTTACCTCTTCAAAACTCCAACATTTTTTTAAAACTTTTTTTTACCTCTTCAAAACTCCAAAATTAAAAGATTTATTTCTTTTTTTACCTCTTCAAAACTCCAACATTAAAAGAAATCTTTTTTTTTTACCTCTTCAAAACTCCAACATTAATTTCTTTTTTTTTACCTCTTCAAAACTCCAACATTTTTTTTTTTACCTCTTCAAAACTCCAACATTATTTTTTTTTTTTTACCTCTTCAAAACTCCAACATTAAAATAATTCTTTCTTTTTTACCTCTTCAAAACTAAAACATGAAAAGAATTCTTTCTTTTCTACCTCTTCAAAACTCCAACATTTTTTTTTTTACCTCTTCAAAACTCCAACATTTTTTTTTTTTTTACCTCTTCAAAACTCCAACATTAAAATAATTCTTTCTTTTTTACCTCTTCAAAACTCCAATGTTATTATTATTTTTGTTTTTACCTCTTCAAAAGCCCAACATTTTTTTTTTACCTCTTCAAAACTCCAACATTTATTTAAACTTTTTTTTACCTCTTCAAAACTCCAAAATTAAAAGATTTATTTCTTTTTTTACCTCTTCAAAACTCCAACATTAAAAGAAATATTTTTTTTTTACCTCTTCAAAACTCCAACATTTTTTTTTACCTCTTCAAAACTCCAACATTAATTTTTTTTTTTTTTTACCTCTTCAAAACTCCAACATTAAAATAATTCTTTCTTTTTTACCTCTTCAAAACTAAAACATGAAAAGAATTCTTTCTTTTCTACCTCTTCAAAACTCCAACATTTTTTTTTTTTTTACCTCTTCAAAACTCCAACATTAAAAGAATTATTTCTTTTTTACCTCTCTAAAAACTCCAACATAAATTCTTTTTTTTCTTTTTTTTTACCTCTTCAAAACTCCAACATTAAAATAATTATTTGTTTATTACCTCTTCAAAACTCCAACATTAATTTCTTTTTTTTTTACCTCTTCAAAAGTCCAATATATATTTTTTTTTACCTCTTCAAAACTCCAACATTAAAAGATTTATTTCTTTTTTTTACCTCTTCAAAACTCCAACATTAAAAGATTTATTTCTTTTTTTACCTCTTCAAAACTCCAATGTTATTATTATTTTTGTTTTTACCTCTTCAAAAGCCCAACATTTTTTTTTTTTACCTCTTCAAAACTCCAACATTTTTTTAAAACTTTTTTTTACCTCTTCAAAACTCCAAAATTAAAAGATTTATTTCTTTTTTTACCTCTTCAAAACTCCAACATTAAAAGAAATCTTTTTTTTTTACCTCTTCAAAACTCCAACATTAATTTCTTTTTTTTTACCTCTTCAAAACTCCAACATTTTTTTTTTTACCTCTTCAAAACTCCAACGTTAATTTTTTTTTTTTTACCTCTTCAAAACTCCAAGATTAAAATAATTCTTTCTTTTTTACCTCTTCAAAACTAAAACATGAAAAGAATTCTTTCTTTTCTACTTCTTCAAAACTCCAACATTTTTTTTTTTACCTCTTCAAAACTCCAACATTAAAAGAATTATTTCTTTTTTACCTCTCTAAAAACTCCAACATAAATTCTTTTTTTTCTTTTTTTTACCTCTTCAAAACTCCAACATTAAAATAATTCTTTGTTTATTACCTCTTCAAAACTCCAACATTAATTTCTTTTTTTTTTACCTCTTCAAAAGTCCAACATTTTTTTTTTTTTACCTCTTCAAAACTCCAACATTAAAAGATTTATTTCTTTTTTTACCTCTTCAAAACTCCAACGTTAATTTCTTTTTTTTTATCTCTTCAAAAGTCCAATATATTTTTTTTTTACCTCTTCAAAACTCCAACATTAAAAGATTTATTTCTTTTTTTACCTCTTCAAAACTCCAATGTTATTATTATTTTTGTTTTTACCTCTTCAAAAGCCCAACATTTTTTTTTTTTACCTCTTCAAAACTCCAACATTTTTTTAAAACTTTTTTTTACCTCTTCAAAACTCCAAAATTAAAAGATTTATTTCTTTTTTTACCTCTTCAAAACTCCAACATTAAAAGAAATCTTTTTTTTTACCTCTTCAAAACTCCAACATTAAAAGAATTATTTCTTTTTTACCTCTCTAAAAACTCCAACATAAATTCTTTTTTTTCTTTTTTTTACCTCTTCAAAACTCCAACATTAAAATAATTCTTTGTTTATTACCTCTTCAAAACTCCAACATTAATTTCTTTTTTTTTTACCTCTTCAAAAGTCCAACTTTTTTTTTTTTACCTCTTCAAAACTCCAACATTAAAAGATTTATTTATTTTTTTACCTCTTCAAAAGTCCAATATATATTTTTTTTACCTCTTCAAAACTCCAACATTAAAAGATTTATTTCTTTTTTTACCTCTTCAAAACTCCAATGTTATTATTATTTTTGTTTTTACCTCTTCAAAAGCCCAACATTTTTTTTTTTTACCTCTTCAAAACTCCAACATTTTTTTAAAACTTTTTTTTACCTCTTCAAAACTCCAAAATTAAAAGATTTATTTCTTTTTTTACCTCTTCAAAACTCCAACATTAAAAGAAATCTTTTTTTTTTACCTCTTCAAAACTCCAACATTAATTTCTTTTTTTTACCTCTTCAAAACTCCAACATTTTTTTTTTTACCTCTTCAAAACTCCAACGTTAATTTTTTTTTTTTTACCTCTTCAAAACTCCAACATTAAAATAATTATTTCTTTTTTACCTCTTCAAAACTAAAACATGAAAAGAATTCTTTCTTTTCTACTTCTTCAAAACTCCAACATTTTTTTTTTTACCTCTTCAAAACTCCAACATTAAAATAATTATTTCTTTTTTACCTCTTCAAAACTCCAACATTAATTTCTTTTTTTTTTACCTCTTCAAAACTCCAACATTTTTTTTTTTTTACCTCTTCAAAACTCCAACATTAAAAGATTTATTTCTTTTTTTACCTCTTCAAAACTCCAACGTTAATTTCTTTTTTTTTTATCTCTTCAAAAGTCCAATATATTTTTTTTTTACCTCTTCAAAACTCCAACATTAAAAGATTTATTTCTTTTTTTACCTCTTCAAAACTCCAATGTTATTATTATTTTTGTTCTTACCTCTTCAAAAGCCCAACATTTTTTTTTTTTACCTCTTCAAAACTCCAACATTTTTTTAAAACTTTTTTTTACCTCTTCAAAACTCCAAAATTAAAAGATTTATTTCTTTTTTTACCTCTTCAAAACTCCAACATTAAAAGAAATCTTTTTTTTTTACCTCTTCAAAACTCCAACATTAAAAGAATTATTTCTTTTTTACCTCTCTAAAAAACTCCAACATAAATTCTTTTTTTTCTTTTTTTTACCTCTTCAAAACTCCAACATTAAAATAATTCTTTGTTTATTACCTCTTCAAAACTCCAACATTAATTTCTTTTTTTTTTACCTCTTCAAAAGTCCAACATTTTTTTTTTTACCTCTTCAAAACTCCAACATTAAAAGATTTATTTCTTTTTTTACCTCTTCAAAAGTCTAATATATTTTTTTTTTACCTCTTCAAAACTCCAACATTAAAAGATTTATTTCTTTTTTTACCTCTTCAAAACTCCAATGTTATTATTATTTTTGTTTTTACCTCTTCAAAAGCCCAACATTTTTTTTTTTACCTCTTCAAAACTCCAACATTTTTTTAAAACTTTTTTTTACCTCTTCAAAACTAAAACATTAAAAGAATTCTTTCTTTTCTACCTCTTCAGAACTCCAACATTTTTTTTTAATTTTTTTTACCTCTTCAAAACTCCAACATTAAAAGATGTATTTCTTTTTTTACCTCTTCAAAACTCCAACGTTAATTTCTTTTTTTTTATCTCTTCAAAAGTCCAACATTTTGTTTTACCTCTTCAAAAGTCCAACTTTTTTTTTTACCTCTTCAAAAGCCCAACATTTTTTTTTTTTTTTACCTCTTCAAAACTCCAACATTAAAAGATTATTTCTTTTTTTACCTCTTCAAAACTCCAACATTAAAAGAATTCTTTCTTTTTTACCTCTTCAAAAGTCCAACTTTTTTTTTTACCTCTCTAAAACTCCAACATATTTTTTTTTATTTTTTTTACCTCTTCAAATCTCCAACATTAAAATATTTCTTTCTTTTTTTTTCCTCTTCAAAACTAAAACATTAAAAGAATTCTTTCTTTTCAACCTCTTCAGAACTCCAACATTTTTTTTAATTTTTTTTACCTCTTCAAAACTCCAACATTAAAAGATGTATTTCTTTTTTTACCTCTTCAAAACTCCAACATTAATTTCTTTTTTTTTATCTCTTCAAAAGTCCAACATTAATTTCTTTTTTTTTACCTCTTCAAAACTCCAACATTTTTTTTTTTACCTCTTCAAAACTCCAACATTATTATTTTTTTTTTTTACCTCTTCAAAACTCCAACATTAAAATAATTCTTTCTTTTTTACCTCTTCAAAACTAAAACATGAAAAGAATTCTTTCTTTTCTACCTCTTCAAAACTCCAACATTTTTTTTTTTTTTTACCTCTTCAAAACTCCAACATTAAAAGATTATTTCTTTTTTTACCTCTTCAAAACTCCAACATTAAAATAATTCTTTCTTTTTTACCTCTTCAAAACTCCAACTTTCTTTTTTACCTCTCTAAAACTCCAACATATTTTTTTTTATTTTTTTTACCTCTTCAAATCTCCAACATTAAAATATTTCTTTCTTTGTTTTTCCTCTTCAAAACTAAAACATTAAAAGAATTCTTTCTTTTCTACCTCTTCAGAACTCCAACATTTTTTTTAATTTTTTTTACCTCTTCAAAACTCCAACATTAAAAGATGTATTTCTTTTTTTACCTCTTCAAAACTCCAACGTTAATTTCTTTTTTTTTATCTCTTCAAAAGTCCAACATTTTGTTTTACCTCTTCAAAAGTCCAACTTTTTTTTTTACCTCTTCAAAAGCCCAACATTTTTTTTTTTTTTTACCTCTTCAAAACTCCAACATTAAAAGATTATTTCTTTTTTTTCCTCTTCAAAACTAAAACATTAAAAGAATTCTTTCTTTTCTACCTCTTCAGAACTCCAACATTTTTTTTAATTTTTTTTACCTCTTCAAAACTCCAACATTAAAAGATGTATTTCTTTTTTTACCTCTTCAAAACTCCAACATTAATTTCTTTTTTTTTATCTCTTCAAAAGTCCAACATTTTGTTTTTACCTCTTCAAAAGTCCAACTTTTTTTTTTACCTCTTCAAAAGCACAACTTTTTTTTTTTTTACCTCTTCAAAACTCCAACATTTTTTTAAACTTTTTTTTACCTCTTCAAAACTCCAAAATTAAAAGATTTATTTCTTTTTTTACCTCTTCAAAACTCCAACATTATTATTATTATTTTTTTTACCTCTTCAAATCTCCAACATTAAAACATTTCTTTCTTTTTTTTACCTCTTCAAAACTCCAACATTAAAAGATGTATTTCTTTTTTTACCTCTTCAAAACTCCAACGTTAATTTCTTTTTTTTTATCTCTTCAAAAGTCCAACATTTTGTTTTACCTCTTCAAAAGTCCAACTTTTTTTTTTACCTCTTCAAAAGCCCAACATTTTTTTTTTTTTTTACCTCTTCAAAACTCCAACATTAAAAGATTATTTCTTTTTTTACCTCTTCAAAACTCCAACATTAAAAGAATTCTTTCTTTTTTACCTCTTCAAAAGTCCAACTTTTTTTTTTACCTCTCTAAAACTCCAACATATTTATTTTATTTTTTTTACCTCTTCAAATCTCCAACATTAAAATATTTCTTTCTTTTTTTTTCCTCTTCAAAACTAAAACATTAAAAGAATTCTTTCTTTTCAACCTCTTCAGAACTCCAACATTTTTTTTAATTTTTTTTACCTCTTCAAAACTCCAACATTAAAAGATGTATTTCTTTTTTTACCTCTTCAAAACTCCAACATTAATTTCTTTTTTTTTATCTCTTCAAAAGTCCAACATTAATTTCTTTTTTTTTACCTCTTCAAAACTCCAACATTTTTTTTTTTACCTCTTCAAAACTCCAACATTATTATTTTTTTTTTTTACCTCTTCAAAACTCCAACATTAAAATAATTCTTTCTTTTTTACCTCTTCAAAACTAAAACATGAAAAGAATTCTTTCTTTTCTACCTCTTCAAAACTCCAACATTTTTTATTTTTTTTACCTCTTCAAAACTCCAACATTAAAAGATTATTTCTTTTTTTACCTCTTCAAAACTCCAACATTAAAATAATTCTTTCTTTTTTACCTCTTCAAAACTCCAACTTTCTTTTTTACCTCTCTAAAACTCCAACATATTTTTTTTTATTTTTTTTACCTCTTCAAATCTCCAACATTAAAATATTTCTTTCTTTGTTTTTCCTCTTCAAAACTAAAACATTAAAAGAATTCTTTCTTTTCTACCTCTTCAGAACTCCAACATTTTTTTTAATTTTTTTTACCTCTTCAAAACTCCAACATTAAAAGATGTATTTCTTTTTTTACCTCTTCAAAACTCCAACGTTAATTTCTTTTTTTTTATCTCTTCAAAAGTCCAACATTTTGTTTTACCTCTTCAAAAGTCCAACTTTTTTTTTTACCTCTTCAAAAGCCCAACATTTTTTTTTTTTTTTACCTCTTCAAAACTCCAACATTAAAAGATTATTTCTTTTTTTTCCTCTTCAAAACTAAAACATTAAAAGAATTCTTTCTTTTCTACCTCTTCAGAACTCCAACATTTTTTTTAATTTTTTTTACCTCTTCAAAACTCCAACATTAAAAGATGTATTTCTTTTTTTACCTCTTCAAAACTCCAACATTAATTTCTTTTTTTTTATCTCTTCAAAAGTCCAACATTTTGTTTTTACCTCTTCAAAAGTCCAACTTTTTTTTTTACCTCTTCAAAAGCACAACATTTTTTTTTTTTTACCTCTTCAAAACTCCAACATTTTTTTAAACTTTTTTTTACCTCTTCAAAACTCCAAAATTAAAAGATTTATTTCTTTTTTTACCTCTTCAAAACTCCAACATTATTATTATTATTTTTTTTACATCTTCAAATCTCCAACATTAAAACATTTCTTTCTTTTTTTTTCCTCTTCAAAACTAAAACATTAAAAGAATTCTTTCTTTTCTACCTCTTCAGAACTCCAACATTTTTTTAATTTTTTTTACCTCTTCAAAACTCCAACATTAAAAGATGTATTTCTTTTTTTACCTCTTCAAAACTCCAACATTAATTTCTTTTTTTTTATCTCTTCAAAAGTCCAACGTTTTGTTTTTACCTCTTCAAAAGTCCAACTTTTTTTTTTACCTCTTCAAAAGCCCAACATTTTTTTTTTTTTTTACCTCTTCAAAACTCCAAAATTAAAAGATTTATTTCTTTTTTTACCTCTTCAAAACTCCAACATTAAAATAATTCTTTCTTTTTTACCTCTCTAAAACTCCAACATGATTTTTTTTTTTTTTTTTTACCTCTTCAAAACTCCAACATTTTTTTTTTTTTTTACCTCTTCAAAACTCCAACATTGATTTTTTGTTCGTTTTTTTACCTCTTCAAAACTCAATTTTTTTTATTTTTTTTTTACCTCTTCAAAACTCCAACTTTTTTTTTTTTTTTTTTACCTCTTCAAAACTCCAACATTGATTTTTTGTTCGTTTTTTTACCTCTTCAAAACTCCAACTTTTTTTTTTTTTTTACCTCTTCAAAACTCCAACGTTGATTTATTGTTTCTTTTTTTACCTCTTCAAAACTCCAACTTTTTTTTTTTTTCGCTCTTCAAAACTCCACAATTTTTTTTTTTTTTACCTCTTCAAAACTCCTAAATTTTTTTTTTTTTTTTTACCTCTTCAAAACTCCAACTTTTTTTTTTTTTTTACCTCTTCAAAACTCCAAAATTTTTTTCTTTTTTTTTTTTACCTCTTCAAAACTCCACATTTTTTTTTTTTTTACCTCTTCAAAACTCCTAAATTTTTATTTTTTTTTACCTCTTCAAAACTCCACAATTTTTTTTTTTTTTTTTTACCTCTTCAAAACTCCACAATTTTTTTTTTTTTTTTTTTTACCTATTCAAAACTCCAACATTGATTTTTTGTTCCTTTTTTTACCTCTTCAAAACTCCAACTTTTTTTTTTTTTTTTACCTCTTCAAAACTCCAACTTTTTTTTTTTTTTTACCTCTTCAAAACTCCAACATTGATTTATTGTTTCTTTTTTTACCTCTTCAAAACTCCAACTTTTTTTTTTTTTCGCTCTTCAAAACTCCACAATTTTTTTTCTTTTTTTCTACCTCTTCAAAACTCCTAATTTTTTTTTTTTTTTTTCCTCTTCAAAACTCCAACTTTTTTTTTTTTTTACCTCTTCAAAACTCCAACTTTTTTTTTTTTTACCTCTTCAAAACTCCAACATTGATTTTTTGTTCCTTTTTTTTCCTCTTCAAAACTCCACAATTTTTTTTATTTATTTTTTTTACCTCTTCAAAACTCCAACTTTTTTTTTTTTTTTTACCTCTTCAAAACTCCTAAATTTTTTTTTTTTTTTTACCTCTTCAAAACTCCACAATTTTTTTTTTTTTTTTTTACCTATTCAAAACTCCTAAATTTATTTATTTATTTTTTACCTCTTCAAAACTCCAACATTGATTTTTTGTTCCTTTTTTTAGCTCTTCAAAACTCAATTTTTTTTATTTTTTTTTTTACCTCTTCAAAACTCCACAATTTTTTTTTTTTTACCTCTTCAAAACTCCTAAATTTTTATTTTTTTTTACCTCTTCAAAACTCCACAATTTTTTTTTTTTTTTTTTTACCTCTTCAAAACTCCACAATTTTTTTTTTTTTTTTTTTACCTATTCAAAACTCCAACATTGATTTTTTGTTCCTTTTTTTACCTCTTCAAAACTCCAACTTTTTTTTTTTTTTTTACCTCTTCAAAACTCCAAATTTTTTTTATTTTTCTTTACCTCTTCAAAACTCCACAATTTTTTTTTATTTTTTTTACCTCTTCAAAACTCCACAATTTTTTTTTTTTTTTTTACCTATTCAAAACTCCTAAATTTATTTATTTATTTTTTACCTCTTCAAAACTCCAACATTGATTTTTTGTTCCTTTTTTTAGCTCTTCAAAACTCAATTTTTTTTTTTTTTTTTTTTACCTCTTCAAAACTCAATTTTTTTTTTTTACCTCTTCAAAACTCCAACATTGATTTTTTGTTCCTTTTTTTACCTCTTCAAAACTCCAAATTTTTTTTTTAATTTTTTTTTACCTCTTCAAAACTCAATTTTTTTTTTTTACCTCTTCAAAACTCCAATTTTTTTTTTTTTTTTTTTACCTCTTCAAAACTCCTAAATTTTTTTTTTTTTTTTTTACCTCTTCAAAACTCCAACATTGATTTTTTGTTGCTTTTTTTACCTCTTCAAAACTCCAAAATTTTTTTTTTTTTTTACCTCTTCAAAACTCCACAATTTTTTTTTTTTTTTTTTTTTACCTCTTCAAAACTCCAACATTGATTTTTTGTTCCTTTTTTTACCTCTTCAAAACTCCAACTTTTTTTTTTTTTTTTTACCTCTTCAAAACTCCTAAATTATTTTTTTTTTTTTACCTCTTCAAAACTCCTAAATTTTTTTTTTTTTTTTACCTCTTCAAAACACCACAATTTTTTTTTTTTTTTTTTACCTCTTCAAAACTCCAACATTGATTTTTTGTTCCTTTTTTTACCTCTTCAAAACTCCAACTTTTTTTTTTTTTTTTACCTCTTCAAAACTCCTAAATTTTTATTTTTATTTTTTTACCTCTTCAAAACTCCAACATTAAAAGATTTATTTCTTTTTTTACCTCTTCAAAACTCCAACATTAAAAGATTTATTTCTTTTTTTACCTCTTCAAAACTCCAATGTTATTATTATTTTTGTTTTTACCTCTTCAAAAGCCCAACATTTTTTTTTTTTACCTCTTCAAAACTCCAACATTTTTTTAAAACTTTTTTTTACCTCTTCAAAACTCCAAAATTAAAAGATTTATTTCTTTTTTTACCTCTTCAAAACTCCAACATTAAAAGAAATCTTTTTTTTTTACCTCTTCAAAACTCCAACATTAATTTCTTTTTTTTTACCTCTTCAAAACTCCAACATTTTTTTTTTTACCTCTTCAAAACTCCAACGTTAATTTTTTTTTTTTTACCTCTTCAAAACTCCAACATTAAAATAATTCTTTCTTTTTTACCTCTTCAAAATTAAAACATGAAAAGAATTCTTTCTTTTCTACTTCTTCAAAACTCCAACATTTTTTTTTTTACCTCTTCAAAACTCCAACATTAAAAGAATTATTTCTTTTTTACCTCTCTAAAAACTCCAACATAAATTCTTTTTTTTCTTTTTTTTACCTCTTCAAAACTCCAACATTAAAATAATTCTTTGTTTATTACCTCTTCAAAACTCCAACATTAATTTCTTTTTTTTTTACCTCTTCAAAAGTCCAACATTTTTTTTTTTTTACCTCTTCAAAACTCCAACATTAAAAGATTTATTTCTTTTTTTACCTCTTCAAAACTCCAACGTTAATTTCCTTTTTTTTATCTCTTCAAAAGTCCAATATATATTTTTTTTACCTCTTCAAAACTCCAACATTAAAAGATTTATTTCTTTTTTTACCTCTTCAAAACTCCAATGTTATTATTATTTTTGTTTTTACCTCTTCAAAAGCCCAACATTTTTTTTTTTTACCTCTTCAAAACTCCAACATTAAAAGAAATCTTTTTTTTTTACCTCTTCAAAACTCCAACATTAATTTCTTTTTTTTTACCTCTTCAAAACTCCAACATTTTTTTTTTTACCTCTTCAAAACTCCAACGTTAATTTTTTTTTTTTTACCTCTTCAAAACTCCAACATTAAAATAATTCTTTCTTTTTTACCTCTTCAAAACTAAAACATGAAAAGAATTCTTTCTTTTCTACTTCTTCAAAACTCCAACATTTTTTTTTTTACCTCTTCAAAACTCCAACATTAAAAGAATTATTTCTTTTTTACCTCTCTAAAAACTCCAACATAAATTCTTTTTTTTCTTTTTTTTACCTCTTCAAAACTCCAACATTAAAATAATTCTTTGTTTATTACCTCTTCAAAACTCCAACATTAATTTCTTTTTTTTTTACCTCTTCAAAAGTCCAACATTTTTTTTTTTTTACCTCTTCAAAACTCCAACATTAAAAGATTTATTTCTTTTTTTACCTCTTCAAAACTCCAATGTTATTATTATTTTTGTTTTTACCTCTTCAAAAGCCCAACATTTTTTTTTTTTACCTCTTCAAAACTCCAACATTTTTTTAAAACTTTTTTTTACCTCTTCAAAACTCCAAAATTAAAAGATTTATTTCTTTTTTTACCTCTTCAAAACTCCAACATTAAAAGAAATCTTTTTTTTTTACCTCTTCAAAACTCCAACATTAAAAGAATTATTTCTTTTTTACCTCTCTAAAAACTCCAACATAAATTCTTTTTTTTCTTTTTTTTACCTCTTCAAAACTCCAACATTAAAATAATTCTTTGTTTATTACCTCTTCAAAACTCCAACATTAATTTCTTTTTTTTTTACCTCTTCAAAAGTCCAACATTTTTTTTTTTACCTCTTCAAAACTCCAACATTAAAAGATTTATTTCTTTTTTTACCTCTTCAAAAGTCCAATATATATTTTTTTTACCTCTTCAAAACTCCAACATTAAAAGATTTATTTCTTTTTTTACCTCTTCAAAACTCCAATGTTATTATTATTTTTGTTTTTACCTCTTCAAAAGCCCAACATTTTTTTTTTTACCTCTTCAAAACTCCAACATTTTTTTAAAACTTTTTTTTACCTCTTCAAAACTCCAAAATTAAAAGATTTATTTCTTTTTTTACCTCTTCAAAACTCCAACATTAAAAGAAATCTTTTTTTTTTACCTCTTCAAAACTCCAACATTAATTTCTTTTTTTTACCTCTTCAAAACTCCAACATTTTTTTTTTTACCTCTTCAAAACTCCAACGTTAATTTTTTTTTTTTTACCTCTTCAAAACTCCAACATTAAAATAATTCTTTCTTTTTTACCTCTTCAAAACTAAAACATGAAAAGAATTCTTTCTTTTCTACTTCTTCAAAACTCCAACATTTTTTTTTTTACCTCTTCAAAACTCCAACATTAAAATAATTCTTTCTTTTTTACCTCTCTAAAAACTCCAACATAAATTCTTTTTTTTCTTTTTTTTACCTCTTCAAAACTCCAACATTAAAATAATTCTTTGTTTATTACCTCTTCAAAACTCCAACATTAATTTCTTTTTTTTTTACCTATTCAAAAGTCCAACATTTTTTTTTTTTTACCTCTTCAAAACTCCAACATTAAAAGATTTATTTCTTTTTTTACCTCTTCAAAACTCCAACGTTAATTTCTTTTTTTTTTATCTCTTCAAAAGTCCAATATATTTTTTTTTTACCTCTTCAAAACTCCAACATTAAAAGATTTATTTCTTTTTTTACCTCTTCAAAACTCCAATGTTATTATTATTTTTGTTTTTACCCCTTCAAAAGCCCAACATTTTTTTTTTACCTCTTCAAAACTCCAACATTTTTTTAAAACTTTTTTTTACCTCTTCAAAACTCCAAAATTAAAAGATTTATTTCTTTTTTTACCTCTTCAAAACTCCAACATTAAAAGAAATCTTTTTTTTTTACCTCTTCAAAACTCCAACATTAAAAGAATTATTTCTTTTTTACCTCTCTAAAAACTCCAACATAAATTCTTTTTTTTCTTTTTTTTACCTCTTCAAAACTCCAACATTAAAATAATTCTTTGTTTATTACCTCTTCAAAACTCCAACATTAATTTCTTTTTTTTTTACCTCTTCAAAAGTCCAACATTTTTTTTTTTACCTCTTCAAAACTCCAACATTAAAAGATTTATTTCTTTTTTTACCTCTTCAAAAGTCCAATATATATTTTTTTTACCTCTTCAAAACTCCAACATTAAAAGATTTATTTCTTTTTTTACCTCTTCAAAACTCCAATGTTATTATTATTTTTGTTTTTACCTCTTCAAAAGCCCAACATTTTTTTTTTTACCTCTTCAAAACTCCAACATTTTTTTAAAACTTTTTTTTACCTCTTCAAAACTCCAAAATTAAAAGATTTATTTCTTTTTTTACCTCTTCAAAACTCCAACATTAAAAGAAATCTTTTTTTTTTACCTCTTCAAAACTCCAACATTAATTTCTTTTTTTTTACCTCTTCAAAACTCCAACATTTTTTTTTTAACTCTTCAAAACTCCAACGTTCATTTTTTTTTTTTTACCTCTTCAAAACTCCAACATTAAAAGAATTATTTCTTTTTTACCTCTCTAAAAACTCCAACATAAATTCTTTTTTTTCTTTTTTTTACCTCTTCAAAACTCCAACATTAAAATAATTCTTTGTTTATTACCTCTTCAAAACTCCAACATTAATTTCTTTTTTTTTTACCTCTTCAAAAGTCCAACATTTTTCTTTTTTTACCTCTTCAAAACTCCAACATTAAAAGATTTATTTCTTTTTTTACCTCTTCAAAACTCCAACGTTAATTTCTTTTTTTTTTATCTCTTCAAAAGTCCAATATATTTTTTTTTTACCTCTTCAAAACTCCAACATTAAAAGATTTATTTCTTTTTTTACCTCTTCAAAACTCCAATGTTATTATTATTTTTGTTTTTACCTCTTCAAAAGCCCAACATTTTTTTTTTTTACATCTTCAAAACTCCAACATTTTTTTAAAACTTTTTTTTACCTCTTCAAAACTCCAAAATTAAAAGATTTATTTCTTTTTTTACCTCTTCAAAACTCCAACATTAAAAGAAATCTTTTTTTTTTACCTCTTCAAAACTCCAACATTAATTTCTTTTTTTTTTACCTCTTCAAAACTCCAACATTATTATTTTTTTTTTTACCTCTTCAAAACTCCAACATTAATTTTTTTTTTTTTACCTCTTCAAAACTCCAACATTAAAATAATTCTTTCTTTTTTACCTCTTCAAAACTAAAACATGAAAAGAATTCTTTCTTTTCTACCTCTTCAAAACTCCAACATTTTTTTTTTTACCTCTTCAAAACTCCAACATTTTTTTTTTTTTTTACCTCTTCAAAACTCCAACATTATTATTTTTTTTTTTTTACCTCTTCAAAACTCCAACATTAAAATAATTCTTTCTTTTTTACCTCTTCAAAACTCCAATGTTATTATTATTTTTGTTTTTACCTCTTCAAAAGCCCAACATTTTTTTTTTACCTCTTCAAAACTCCAACATTTTTTTAAAACTTTTTTTTTACCTCTTCAAAACTCCAAAATTAAAAGATTTATTTCTTTTTTTACCTCTTCAAAACTCCAACATTTTTTTTTTACCTCTTTAAAACTCCAACATTATTATTATTTTTTTTTTTACCTCTTCAAAACTCCAACATTAAAATAATTCTTTCTTTTTTACCTCTTCAAAACTAAAACATGAAAAGAATTCTTTCTTTTCTACCTCTTCAAAACTCCAACATTTTTTTTTTTACCTCTTCAAAACTCCAACATTAAAAGAATTATTTCTTTTTTACCTCTCTAAAAACTCCAACATAAATTCTTTTTTTTCTTTTTTTTTACCTCTTCAAAACTCCAACATTAAAAGATTTATTTCTTTTTTTACCTCTTCAAAACGCCAACGTTAATTTCTTTTTTTTTACCTCTTCAAAAGTCCAACATTTTTTTTTTTACCTCTTCAAAACTCCAACATTAAAAGATTTATTTCTTTTTTTACCTCTTCAAAACTCCAATGTTATTATTATTTTTGTTTTTACCTCTTCAAAAGCCCAACATTTTTTTTTTTACCTCTTCAAAACTCCAACATTTTTTTAAAACTTTTTTTTACCTCTTCAAAACTCCAAAATTAAAAGATTTATTTCTTTTTTTACCTCTTCAAAACTCCAACATTAAAAGAAATATTTTTTTTGTTACCTCTTCAAAACTCCAACATTAAAATAATTCTTTCTTTTTTACCTCTTCAAAACTAAAACATGAAAAGAATTCTTTCTTTTCTACTTCTTCAAAACTCCAACATTTTTTTTTTTACCTCTTCAAAACTCCAACATTAAAAGAATTATTTCTTTTTTACCTCTCTAAAAACTCCAACATTAAAATAATTCTTTGTTTATTACCTCTTCAAAACTCCAACATTAATTTCTTTTTTTTTTACCTCTTCAAAAGTCCAACATTTTTTTTTTTTACCTCTTCAAAACTCCAACATTAAAAGATTTATTTCTTTTTTTACCTCTTCAAAACTCCAACGTTAATTTCCTTTTTTTTTTATCTCTTCAAAAGTCCAATATATATTTTTTTTACCTCTTCAAAACTCCAACATTAAAAGATTTATTTCTTTTTTTACCTCTTCAAAACTCCAATGTTATTATTATTTTTGTTTTTACCTCTTCAAAAGCCCAACATTTTTTTTTTTACCTCTTCAAAACTCCAACATTTTTTTAAAACTTTTTTTTACCTCTTCAAAACTCCAAAATTAAAAGATTTATTTCTTTTTTTACCTCTTCAAAACTCCAACATTAAAAGAAATCTTTTTTTTTTACCTCTTCAAAACTCCAACATTAATTTCTTTTTTTTTACCTCTTCAAAACTCCAACATTTTTTTTTTTACCTCTTCAAAACTCCAACGTTAATTTTTTTTTTTTTACCTCTTCAAAACTCCAACATTAAAATAATTCTTTCTTTTTTACCTCTTCAAAACTAAAACATGAAAAGAATTCTTTCTTTTCTACTTCTTCAAAACTCCAACATTTTTTTTTTTACCTCTTCAAAACTCCAACATTAAAAGAATTATTTCTTTTTTACCTCTCTAAAAACTCCAACATAAATTCTTTTTTTTCTTTTTTTTACCTCTTCAAAACTCCAACATTAAAATAATTCTTTGTTTATTACCTCTTCAAAACTCCAACATTAATTTCTTTTTTTTTTACCTCTTCAAAAGTCCAACATTTTTTTTTTTTTACCTCTTCAAAACTCCAACATTAAAAGTTTTATTTCTTTTTTTACCTCTTCAAAACTCCAACGTTAATTTCTTTTTTTTTATCTCTTCAAAAGTCCAATATATTTTTTTTTTACCTCTTCAAAACTCCAACATTAAAAGATTTATTTCTTTTTTTACCTCTTCAAAACTCCAATGTTATTATTATTTTTGTTTTTACCTCTTCAAAAGCCCAACATTTTTTTTTTTTACCTCTTCAAAACTCCAACATTTTTTTAAAACTTTTTTTTACCTCTTCAAAACTCCAAAATTAAAAGATTTATTTCTTTTTTTACCTCTTCAAAACTCCAACATTAAAAGAAATCTTTTTTTTTTACCTCTTCAAAACTCCAACATTAAAAGAATTATTTATTTTTTACCTCTCTAAAAACTCCAACATAAATTCTTTTTTTTCTTTTTTTTACCTCTTCAAAACTCCAACATTAAAATAATTCTTTGTTTATTACCTCTTCAAAACTCCAACATTAATTTCTTTTTTTTTTACCTCTTCAAAAGTCCAACATTTTTTTTTTTACCTCTTCAAAACTCCAACATTAAAAGATTTATTTCTTTTTTTACCTCTTCAAAAGTCCAATATATATTTTTTTTACCTCTTCAAAACTCCAACATTAAAAGATTTATTTCTTTTTTTACCTCTTCAAAACTCCAATGTTATTATTATTTTTGTTTTTACCTCTTCAAAAGCCCAACATTTTTTTTTTTTACCTCTTCAAAACTCCAACATTTTTTTAAAACTTTTTTTTACCTCTTCAAAACTCCAAAATTAAAAGATTTATTTCTTTTTTTACCTCTTCAAAACTCCAACATTAAAAGAAATCTTTTTTTTTTACCTCTTCAAAACTCCAACATTAATTTCTTTTTTTTTACCTCTTCAAAACTCCAACATTTTTTTTTTTACCTCTTCAAAACTCCAACGTTAATTTTTTTTTTTTTACCTCTTCAAAACTCCAACATTAAAATAATTATTTCTTTTTTACCTCTTCAAAACTAAAACATGAAAAGAATTCTTTCTTTTCTACTTATTCAAAACTCCAACATTTTTTTTTTTACCTCTTCAAAACTCCAACATTTTTTTTTTTTTTACCTCTTCAAAACTCCAACATTATTATTTTTTTTTTTTACCTCTTCAAAACTCCAACATTAAAAGATTATTTCTTTTTTTTCCTCTTCAAAACTAAAACATTAAAAGAATTCTTTCTTTTCTACCTCTTCAGAACTCCAACATTTTTTTTAATTTTTTTTACCTCTTCAAAACTCCAACATTAAAAGATGTATTTCTTTTTTTACCTCTTCAAAACTCCAACATTAATTTCTTTTTTTTTATCTCTTCAAAAGTCCAACGTTTTGTTTTTACCTCTTCAAAAGTCCAACTTTTTTTTTTACCTCTTCAAAAGCCCAACATTTTTTTTTTTTTACCTCTTCAAAACTCCAACATTTTTTTAAACTTTTTTTTACCTCTTCAAAACTCCAAAATTAAAATAATTCTTTCTTTTTTACCTCTCTAAAACTCCAACATGATTTTTTTTTTTTTTTTTTACCTCTTCAAAACTCCAACATTTTTTTTTTTTTTTACCTCTTCAAAACTCCAACATTGATTTTTTGTTCGTTTTTTTACCTCTTCAAAACTCAATTTTTTTTATTTTTTTTTTACCTCTTCAAAACTCCAACTTTTTTTTTTTTTTTTTTACCTCTTCAAAACTCCACAATTTTTTTTTTTTTTTTACCTCTTCAAAACTCCAACATTTTTTTTTTTTTTTACCTCTTCAAAACTCCAACATTGATTTTTTGTTCGTTTTTTTACCTCTTCAAAACTCCAACTTTTTTTTTTTTTTTACCTCTTCAAAACTCCAACATTGATTTATTGTTTCTTTTTTTACCTCTTCAAAACTCCAAATTTTTTTTTTTTTTTTTTTTTACCTCTTCAAAACTCAATTTTTTTTTTTTTTTTTTTTTTACCTCTTCAAAACTCCAACATTTTTTTTTTTTACCTCTTCAAATCTCTACAATTTTTTTTTGTTCCTTTTTTTACCTCTTCAAAACTCCACATTTTTTTTTATTTTTTTTTTTTACCTCTTCAAAACTCCAACTTTTTTATTTTTTTTTACCTCTTCAAAACTCTACAATTTTTTTTTTTTTTTTTTTTACCTCTTCAAAACTCCATTTTTTTTTTTTTTACCTCTTCAAAACTCCAACATTGATTTTTTGTTCCTTTTTTTACCTCTTCAAAACTCCAACTTTTTTTTTTTTTTTACCTCTTCAAAACTCCAACATTGATTTTTTGTTCCTTTTTTTACCTCTTCAAAACTCAATTTTTTTTTTTTTTTTTTTTACCTCTTCAAAACTCCAACATTGATTTTTTGTTCCTTTTTTTACCTCTTCAAAACTCCAAATATTTTTTTTTTTTTTTTTTTACCTCTTCAAAACTCTTTTTTTTTTTTTTTTTACCTCTTCAAAACTCCAACTTTTTTTTTTTTTTACCTCTTCAAAACTCCAAATTTTTTTTTTTTTTTTTTTTACCTCTTCAAAACTACAACTTTTTTTTTTTTTTTACCTCTTCAAAACTCCAACTTTTTTTTTTTTTTTTTTACCTCTTCAAAACTCCAACTTTTTTTTTTTTACCTCTTCAAAACTCCAACATTGATTTTTTGTTCCTTTTTTTACCTCTTCAAAACTCCACAATTTTTTTTTATTTTTTTTTTACCTCTTCAAAACTCCAACTTTTTATTTTTTTTTACCTCTTCAAAACTCTAAAATTTTTTTTTTTTTTTTTTTTTACCTCTTCAAAACTCCAACATTTTTATTTTTTTTTTACCTTTTTACCTTTTTTACAATTTTTTTTTTTTTTTTTTTACCTCTTCAAAACTGAATTTTTTTTAATTTTTTTTTATCTCTTCAAAACTCCACCATTGATTTTTTGTTCCTTTTTTTACCTCTTCAAAACTCCAAATTTATTTTATTTTTTTTTTTTACCTCTTCAAAACTCCAACATTTTTTTTTTTTTTACCTCTTCAAATCTCTACAATTTTTTTTTTTTTTTTTTTTTTACCTCTTCAAAACTCCAACATTTTTTTTTTTTTTTACCTCTTCAAAACTCCAACATTGATTTTTTGTTCCTTTTTTTACCTCTTCAAAACTCCACATTTTTTTTTATTTTTTTTTTTTACCTCTTCAAAACTCCAACTTTTTATTTTTTTTTACCTCTTCAAAACTCTACAATTTTTTTTTTATTTTTTTTTACCTCTTCAAAACTCCATCATTTTTTTTTTTTTTACCTCTTCAAAACTCCAACATTGATTTTTTGTTCCTTTTTTTACCTCTTCAAAACTCCAACTTTTTTTTTTTTTTTACCTCTTCAAAACTTCAACATTGATTTTTTGTTCCTTTTTTTACCTCTTCAAAACTCAATTTTTTTTAAATTTTTTTTTTACCTCTTCAAAACTCCAACATTGATTTTTTGTTCCTTTTTTTACCTCTTCAAAACTCCAAATATTTTTTTTATTTTTTTTTTACCTCTTCAAAACTCAATTTTTTTTTTTTTTTTTACCTCTTCAAAACTCCAACTTTTTTTTTTTTTTACCTCTTCAAAACTCCACAATTTTTTTTTTTTTTTTTTTTACCTCTTCAAAACTCCAACTTTTTTTTTTTTTACCTCTTCAAAACTCCAACTTTTTTTTTTTTTTTACCTCTTCAAAACTCCAACTTTTTTTTTTTTTACCTCTTCAAAACTCCAACTTTTTTTTTTTTTTTTTTTACCTCTTGAAACTCCAACATTGATTTTTTGTTCCTTTTTTTACCTCTTCAAAACTCCAACTTTTTTTTTTTTTACCTCTTCAAAACTCAATTTTTTTTTTTTTTTTTTTTACCTCTTCAAAACTCCAACATTGATTTTTTGTTCCTTTTTTTACCTCTTCAAAACTCCAAATTTTATTTTATTTTTTTTTATCTCTTCAAAACTCCAAATTTTTTTTTTTTTTTTTACCTCTTCAAAACTCCAACTTTTTTTTTTTTTACCTCTTCAAAACTCCAAATTTTTTTATTTTTTTTTTAACCTCTTCAAAACTCCAACTTTTTTTTTTTTTTTTACCTCTTCAAAACTCTACAATTTTTTTTTTTTTTTTTTTTTTACCTCTTCAAAACTCCAACTTTTTTTTTATTTTACCTCTTCAAAACTCCAACTTTTTTTTTTTTTTTTTACCTCTTCAAAACTCCAACATTGATTTTTTGTTCCTTTTTTTACCTCTTCAAAACTCCAACTTTTTTTTTTTTTACCTCTTCAAAACTCAATTTTTTTTTTTTTTTTTTTTACCTCTTCAAAACTCCAACATTGATTTTTTGTTCCTTTTTTTACCTCTTCAAAACTCCAAATTTTATTTTATTTTTTTTTACCTCTTCAAAACTCCACATTTTTTTTATTTATTTTTTTTACCTCTTCAATACTCCAATTTTTTTTTTTTTTTACCTCTTCAAAACTCCACAATTTTTTTTATATATTTTTTTTACCTCTTCAAAACTCCAACTTTTTTTTATTTTTTTTTTTACCTCTTCAAAACTCCACAATTTTTTTTATTTATTTTTTTTACCTCTTCAATACTCCAAATTTTATTTTTTTTTACCTCTTCAAAACTCCACAATTTTTTTTATATATTTTTTTTACCTCTTCAAAACTCCAACTTTTTTTAATTTTTTTTTTTACCTCTTCAAAACTCCACAATTTTTTTTATTTATTTTTTTTACCTCTTCAATACTCCAAATTTTATTTTTTTTTACCTCTTCAAAACTCCACAATTTTTTTTATATATTTTTTTTACCTCTTCAAAACTCCAACTTTTTTTTTTTTTTTTTTTTACCTCTTCAAAACTCCACAATTTTTTTTATTTATTTTTTTTACCTCTTCAATACTCCAAATTTTTTTTTTTTTACCTCTTCAAAACTCCACAATTTTTTTTTTTTTTTTTTTTACCTCTTCAAAACTCCAACATTTTTTTTTTTTTTTACCTCTTCAAAACTCCAACATTGATTTTTTGTTCCTTTTTTTACCTCTTCAAAACTGAATTTTTTTTAATTTTTTTTTATCTCTTCAAAACTCCACCATTGATTTTTTGTTCCTTTTTTTACCTCTTCAAAACTCCAAATTTATTTTATTTTTTTTTTTTACCTCTTCAAAACTCCAACATTTTTTTTTTTTTTACCTCTTCAAATCTCTACAATTTTTTTTTTTTTTTTTTTTTTACCTCTTCAAAACTCCAACATTTTTTTTTTTTTTTACCTCTTCAAAACTCCAACATTGATTTTTTGTTCCTTTTTTTACCTCTTCAAAACTCCACATTTTTTTTTATTTTTTTTTTTTACCTCTTCAAAACTCCAACTTTTTATTTTTTTTTACCTCTTCAAAACTCTACAATTTTTTTTTTTTTTTTTTTTACCTCTTCAAAACTCCATCATTTTTTTTTTTTTACCTCTTCAAAACTCCAACATTGATTTTTTGTTCCTTTTTTTACCTCTTCAAAACTCCAACTTTTTTTTTTTTTTTACCTCTTCAAAACTTCAACATTGATTTTTTGTTCCTTTTTTTACCTCTTCAAAACTCAATTTTTTTTAAATTTTTTTTTTACCTCTTCAAAACTCCAACATTGATTTTTTGTTCCTTTTTTTACCTCTTCAAAACTCCAAATATTTTTTTTTTTTTTTTTTACCTCTTCAAAACTCAATTTTTTTTTTTTTTTTTACCTCTTCAAAACTCCAACTTTTTTTTTTTTTTTACCTCTTCAAAACTCCACAATTTTTTTTTTTTTTTTTTTTACCTCTTCAAAACTCCAACTTTTTTTTTTTTTACCTCTTCAAAACTCCAACTTTTTTTTTTTTTTTACCTCTTCAAAACTCCAACTTTTTTTTTTTTTTACCTCTTCAAAACTCCAACTTTTTTTTTTTTTTTTTTTACCTCTTCAAAACTCCAACATTGATTTTTTGTTCCTTTTTTTACCTCTTCAAAACTCCAACTTTTTTTTTTTTTACCTCTTCAAAACTCAATTTTTTTTTTTTTTTTTTTACCTCTTCAAAACTCCAACATTGATTTTTTGTTCCTTTTTTTACCTCTTCAAAACTCCAAATTTTATTTTATTTTTTTTTATCTCTTCAAAACTCCAAATTTTTTTTTTTTTTTTTAACCTCTTCAAAACTCCAACTTTTTTTTTTTTTTTTACCTCTTCAAAACTCTACAATTTTTTTTTTTTTTTTTTTTTTACCTCTTCAAAACTCCAACTTTTTTTTTATTTTACCTCTTCAAAACTCCAACTTTTTTTTTTTTTTTTTTACCTCTTCAAAACTCCAACATTGATTTTTTGTTCCTTTTTTTACCTCTTCAAAACTCCAACTTTTTTTTTTTTTACCTCTTCAAAACTCAATTTTTTTTTTTTTTTTTTTTACCTCTTCAAAACTCCAACATTGATTTTTTGTTCCTTTTTTTACCTCTTCAAAACTCCAAATTTTATTTTATTTTTTTTTACCTCTTCAAAACTCCAAATTTTTTTTTTTTTTTTTTACCTCTTCAAAACTCCAACTTTTTTTTTTTTACCTCTTCAAAACTCCAAATTTTTTTATTTTTTTTTTAACCTCTTCAAAACTCCAACTTTTTTTTTTTTTTTTACCTCTTCAAAACTCCAACTTTTTTTTTTTTTTTTTTACCTCTTCAAAACTCCAACATTGATTTTTTGTTCCTTTTTTTACCTCTTCAAAACTCCAACTTTTTTTTTTTTTACCTCTTCAAAACTCAATTTTTTTTTTTTTTTTTTACCTCTTCAAAACTCCAACATTGATTTTTTGTTCCTTTTTTTACCTCTTCAAAACTCCAAATTTTTTTTTTTTTTTTACCTCTTCAAACTCCAATTTTTTTTTTTTTTTTTTACCTCTTCAAAACTCCAACTTTTTTTTTTTTTTTTACCTCTTCAAAACTCCAACTTTTTTTTTTTTTTTACCTCTTCAAAACTCCAAATTTTTTTTTTTTTTTTACCTCTTCAAAACTCCAACTTTTTTTTTTTTTACCTCTTCAAAACTCCAACTTTTTTTTTTTTTTTTTTTACCTCTTCAAAACTCCAACATTGATTTTTTGTTCCTTTTTTTACCTCTTCAAAACTCCAACTTTTTTTTTTTTTTTTTTTACCTCTTCAAAACTCCAACATTGATTTTTTGTTCCTTTTTTTACCTCTTCAAAACTCCACAATTTTTTTTTTTTTTTTTTTTACCTCTTCAAAACTCCAACATTGATTTTTTGTTCCTTTTTTTACCTCTTCAAAACTCAATTTTTTTTAATTTTTTTTTTACCTCTTCAAAACTCCAACATTGATTTTTTGTTCCTTTTTTTACCTCTTCAAAACTCCACAATTTTTTTTTATTTTTCTTTTACCTCTTCAAAACTCCACAATTTTTTTTTTTTTTTTTTTTTACCTCTTCAAAACTCCAACATTTTTTTTTTTTTTACCTCTTCAAAACTCCAACATTGATTTTTTGTTCCTTTTTTTACCTCTTCAAAACTCCAACTTTTTTTTTCTTTTTACCTCTTCAAAACTCAATTTTTTTTTATTTTTTTTTTTACCTCTTCAAAACTCCAACATTGATTTTTTGTTCCTTTTTTTACCTCTTCAAAACTCCTAAATTTTTTATTTTTTTTTACCTCTTCAAAACTCCACAATTTTTTTTATTTATTTTTTTTACCTCTTCAATACTCCAAATTTTATTTTTTTTTACCTCTTCAAAACTCCACAATTTTTTTTATATATTTTTTTTTACCTCTTCAAAACTCCAACTTTTTTTTTTTTTTTTTTTTACCTCTTCAAAACTCCACAATTTTTTTTATTTATTTTTTTTACCTCTTCAATACTCCAAATTTTATTTTTTTTTACCTCTTCAAAACTCCACAATTTTTTTTATATATTTTTTTTTACCTCTTCAAAACTCCAACTTTTTTTTTTTTTTTTTTACCTCTTCAAAACTCCACAATTTTTTTTATTTATTTTTTTTACCTCTTCAATACTCCAAATTTTATTTTTTTTACCTCTTCAAAACTCCACAATTTTTTTTTTTTTTTTTTTACCTCTTCAAAACTCCATTTTTTTTTTTTTTTACCTCTTCAAAACTCCAACATTGATTTTTTGTTCCTTTTTTTACCTCTTCAAAACTCAATTTTTTTTTATTTTTTTTTTTATCTCTTCAAAACTCCAACATTGATTTTTTGTTCCTTTTTTTACCTCTTCAAAACTCCAAATTTTTTTTTTTTTTTTTTTTTACCTCTTCAAAACTCAATTTTTTTTTTTTTTTTTTTTTACCTCTTCAAAACTCCAACATTTTTTTTTTTTACCTCTTCAAATCTCTACAATTTTTTTTTTTTTTTTTTTTACCTCTTCAAAACTCCAACATTTTTTTTTTTTTTACCTCTTCAAAACTCCAACATTGATTTTTTGTTCCTTTTTTTACCTCTTCAAAACTCCACATTTTTTTTTTTTTTTTTTTTTTACCTCTTCAAAACTCCAACTTTTTTATTTTTTTTTACCTCTTCAAAACTCTACAATTTTATTTATTTATTTTTTTACCTCTTCAAAACTCCAACATTGATTTTTTGTTCCTTTTTTTACCTCTTCAAAACTCCAACTTTTTTTTTTTTTTTACCTCTTCAAAACTCCAACATTGATTTTTTGTTCCTTTTTTTACCTCTTCAAAACTCAATTTTTTTTAATTTTTTTTTTACCTCTTCAAAACTCCAACATTGATTTTTTGTTCCTTTTTTTACCTCTTCAAAACTCCAAATATTTTTTTTTTTTTTTTTTACCTCTTCAAAACTCTTTTTTTTTTTTTTTTTTTACCTCTTCAAAACTACAACTTTTTTTTTTTTCACCTCTTCAAAACTCCAACTTTTTTTTTTTTTTTTTACCTCTTCAAAACTCCAACTTTTTTTTTTTTACCTCTTCAAAACTCCAACATTGATTTTTTGTTCCTTTTTTTACCTCTTCAAAACTCCACAATTTTTTTTTATTTTTTTTTTACCTCTTCAAAACTCCAACTTTTTATTTTTTTTTACCTCTTCAAAACTCTAAAATTTTTTTTTTTTTTTTTTTACCTCTTCAAAACTCCAACATTTTTATTTTTTTTTACCTCTTCAAAACTCTACAATTTTTTTTTTTTTTTTTTTACCTCTTCAAAACTCCAACATTTTTTTTTTTTTTACCTCTTCAAAACTCCAACATTGATTTTTTGTTCCTTTTTTTACCTCTTCAAAACTCCAACTTTTTTTTTTTTTTTACCTCTTCAAAACTCAATTTTTTTTTTTTTTTTTTTTTACCTCTTCAAAACTCCAACATTGATTTTTTGTTCCTTTTTTTACCTCTTCAAAACTCCTAAATTTTTTTTTTTTTTTTACCTCTTCAAAACTCCAACTTTTTTTTTTTTTTTACCTCTTCAAAACTCCACATTTTTTTTATTTATTTTTTTTACCTCTTCAATACTCCAATTTTTTTTTTTTTTTACCTCTTCAAAACTCCACAATTTTTTTTATATATTTTTTTTACCTCTTCAAAACTCCAACTTTTTTTTTTTTTTTTTTTTTACCTCTTCAAAACTCCACAATTTTTTTTATTTATTTTTTTTACCTCTTCAATACTCCAAATTTTATTTTTTTTTACCTCTTCAAAACTCCACAATTTTTTTTATATATTTTTTTTACCTCTTCAAAACTCCAACTTTTTTTTTTTTTTTTTTTTACCTCTTCAAAACTCCACAATTTTTTTTATTTATTTTTTTTACCTCTTCAATACTCCAAATTTTTTTTTTTTTACCTCTTCAAAACTCCACAATTTTTTTTTTTTTTTTTTTACCTCTTCAAAACTCCAACATTTTTTTTTTTTTTTACCTCTTCAAAACTCCAACATTGATTTTTTGTTCCTTTTTTTACCTCTTCAAAACTCCAACTTTTTTTTTTTTTTTACCTCTTCAAAACTCCAACATTGATTTTTTGTTCCTTTTTTTACCTCTTCAAAACTCAATTTTTTTTAATTTTTTTTTTACCTCTTCAAAACTCCAACATTGATTTTTTGTTCCTTTTTTTACCTCTTCAAAACTCCAAATATTTTTTTTTTTTTTTTTTTACCTCTTCAAAACTCTTTTTTTTTTTTTTTACCTCTTCAAAACTCCAACTTTTTTTTTTTTTACCTCTTCAAAACTCCAAATTTTTTTTTTTTTTTTTTTTACCTCTTCAAAACTACAACTTTTTTTTTTTTTACCTCTTCAAAACTCCAACTTTTTTTTTTTTTTTTTACCTCTTCAAAACTCCAACTTTTTTTTTTTTACCTCTTCAAAACTCCAACATTGATTTTTTGTTCCTTTTTTTACCTCTTCAAAACTCCACAATTTTTTTTTATTTTTTTTTTACCTCTTCAAAACTCCAACTTTTTATTTTTTTTTACCTCTTCAAAACTCTAAAATTTTTTTTTTTTTTTTTTTTACCTCTTCAAAACTCCAACATTTTTTATTTTTTTTTACCTCTTCAAAACTCTACAATTTTTTTTTTTTTTTTTTTACCTCTTCAAAACTCCAACATTTTTTTTTTTTTTACCTCTTCAAAACTCCAACATTGATTTTTTGTTCCTTTTTTTACCTCTTCAAAACTCCAACTTTTTTTTTTTTTTTACCTCTTCAAAACTCAATTTTTTTTTTTTTTTTTTTTTTACCTCTTCAAAACTCCAACTTTTTTTTTTTTTTTTTTTTACCTCTTCAAAACTCCACAATTTTTTTTATTTATTTTTTTTACCTCTTCAATACTCCAAATTTTATTTTTTTTTACCTCTTCAAAACTCCACAATTTTTTTTATATATTTTTTTTACCTCTTCAAAACTCCAACTTTTTTTTTTTTTTTTTTTTACCTCTTCAAAACTCCACAATTTTTTTTATTTATTTTTTTTACCTCTTCAATACTCCAAATTTTTTTTTTTTTACCTCTTCAAAACTCCACAATTTTTTTTTTTTTTTTTTTACCTCTTCAAAACTCCAACATTTTTTTTTTTTTTTACCTCTTCAAAACTCCAACATTGATTTTTTGTTCCTTTTTTTACCTCTTCAAAACTCCAACTTTTTTTTTTTTTTTACCTCTTCAAAACTCCAACATTGATTTTTTGTTCCTTTTTTTACCTCTTCAAAACTCAATTTTTTTTAATTTTTTTTTTACCTCTTCAAAACTCCAACATTGATTTTTTGTTCCTTTTTTTACCTCTTCAAAACTCCAAATATTTTTTTTTTTTTTTTTTTACCTCTTCAAAACTCTTTTTTTTTTTTTTTACCTCTTCAAAACTCCAACTTTTTTTTTTTTTACCTCTTCAAAACTCCAAATTTTTTTTTTTTTTTTTTTTACCTCTTCAAAACTACAACTTTTTTTTTTTTTACCTCTTCAAAACTCCAACTTTTTTTTTTTTTTTTTTACCTCTTCAAAACTCCAACTTTTTTTTTTTTACCTCTTCAAAACTCCAACATTGATTTTTTGTTCCTTTTTTTACCTCTTCAAAACTCCACAATTTTTTTTTTTTTTTTTTTTACCTCTTCAAAACTCCAACTTTTTATTTTTTTTTACCTCTTCAAAACTCTAAAATTTTTTTTTTTTTTTTTTTTACCTCTTCAAAACTCCAACATTTTTTTTTTTTTTTTACCTCTTCAAAACTCTACAATTTTTTTTTTTTTTTTTTTACCTCTTCAAAACTCCAACATTTTTTTTTTTTTTACCTCTTCAAAACTCCAACATTGATTTTTTGTTCCTTTTTTTACCTCTTCAAAACTCCAACTTTTTTTTTTTTTTTACCTCTTCAAAACTCAATTTTTTTTTTTTTTTTTTTTTACCTCTTCAAAACTCCAACATTGATTTTTTGTTCCTTTTTTTACCTCTTCAAAACTCCTAAATTTTTTTTTTTTTTTTACCTCTTCAAAACTCCAACTTTTTTTTTTTTTTTACCTCTTCAAAACTCCACATTTTTTTTATTTATTTTTTTTACCTCTTCAATACTCCAAAATTTTTTTTTTTTTACCTCTTCAAAACTCCACAATTTTTTTTATATATTTTTTTTACCTCTTCAAAACTCCAACTTTTTTTTTTTTTTTTTTTTACCTCTTCAAAACTCCACAATTTTTTTTATTTATTTTTTTTACCTCTTCAATACTCCAAATTTTATTTTTTTTTACCTCTTCAAAACTCCACAATTTTTTTTATATATTTTTTTTACCTCTTCAAAACTCCAACTTTTTTTTTTTTTTTTTTTTACCTCTTCAAAACTCCACAATTTTTTTTATTTATTTTTTTTACCTCTTCAATACTCCAAATTTTTTTTTTTTTACCTCTTCAAAACTCCACAATTTTTTTTTTTTTTTTTTTACCTCTTCAAAACTCCAACATTTTTTTTTTTTTTTACCTCTTCAAAACTCCAACATTGATTTTTTGTTCCTTTTTTTACCTCTTCAAAACTGATTTTTTTTTAATTTTTTTTTTATCTCTTCAAAACTCCAACATTGATTTTTGTTCCTTTTTTTACCTCTTCAAAACTCCAAATTTTTTTTTTTTTTTTTTTTTTACCTCTTCAAAACTCAATTTTTTTTTTTTTTTTTTTTTACCTCTTCAAAACTCCAACATTTTTTTTTTTTTTACCTCTTCAAATCTCTACAATTTTTTTTTTTTTTTTTTTTTACCTCTTCAAAACTCCAACATTTTTTTTTTTTTTTACCTCTTCAAAACTCCAACATTGATTTTTTGTTCCTTTTTTTACCTCTTCAAAACTCCACATTTTTTTTTATTTTTTTTTTTTACCTCTTCAAAACTCCAACTTTTTATTTTTTTTTACCTCTTCAAAACTCTACAATTTTTTTTTTTTTTTTTTACCTCTTCAAAACTCCATTTTTTTTTTTTTACCTCTTCAAAACTCCAACATTGATTTTTTGTTCCTTTTTTTACCTCTTCAAAACTCCAACTTTTTTTTTTTTTTTACCTCTTCAAAACTCCAACATTGATTTTTTGTTCCTTTTTTTACCTCTTCAAAACTCCACAATTTTTTTTTATTTTTTTTTTACCTCTTCAAAACTCCAACTTTTTATTTTTTTTTACCTCTTCAAAACTCTAAAATTTTTTTTTTTTTTTTTTTTACCTCTTCAAAACTCCAACATTTTTATTTTTTTTTACCTCTTCAAAACTCTACAATTTTTTTTTTTTTTTTTTTACCTCTTCAAAACTCCAACATTTTTTTTTTTTTTACCTCTTCAAAACTCCAACATTGATTTTTTGTTCCTTTTTTTACCTCTTCAAAACTCCAACTTTTTTTTTTTTTTTACCTCTTCAAAACTCAATTTTTTTTTTTTTTTTTTTTTACCTCTTCAAAACTCCAACATTGATTTTTTGTTCCTTTTTTTACCTCTTCAAAACTCCAACTTTTTTTTTTTTTTTACCTCTTCAAAACTCCACATTTTTTTTTTTTTTTTTTTTACCTCTTCACAACTCCACAATTTTTTTTATATATTTTTTTTACCTCTTCAAAACTCCAACTTTTTTTTTTTTTTTTTTTTACCTCTTCAAAACTCCACAATTTTTTTTATTTATTTTTTTTACCTCTTCAATACTCCAAATTTTATTTTTTTTTACCTCTTCAAAACTCCACAATTTTTTTTATATATTTTTTTTACCTCTTCAAAACTCCAACTTTTTTTTTTTTTTTTTTTTACCTCTTCAAAACTCCACAATTTTTTTTATTTATTTTTTTTACCTCTTCAATACTCCAAATTTTTTTTTTTTTACCTCTTCAAAACTCCACAATTTTTTTTTTTTTTTTTTACCTCTTCAAAACTCCAACATTTTTTTTTTTTTTTACCTCTTCAAAACTCCAACATTGATTTTTTGTTCCTTTTTTTACCTCTTCAAAACTGTTTTTTTTTTAATTTTTTTTTTATCTCTTCAAAACTCCAACATTGATTTTTTGTTCCTTTTTTTACCTCTTCAAAACTCCAAATTTTTTTTTTTTTTTTTTTTTACCTCTTCAAAACTCAATTTTTTTTTTTTTTTTTTTTTACCTCTTCAAAACTCCAACATTTTTTTTTTTTTTACCTCTTCAAATCTCTACAATTTTTTTTTTTTTTTTTTTTTTACCTCTTCAAAACTCCAACATTTTTTTTTTTTTTTACCTCTTCAAAACTCCAACATTGATTTTTTGTTCCTTTTTTTACCTCTTCAAAACTCCACATTTTTTTTTTTTTTTTTTTTTTACCTCTTCAAAACTCCAACTTTTTATTTTTTTTTACCTCTTCAAAACTCTACAATTTTTTTTTTTTTTTTTTTACCTCTTCAAAACTCCATTTTTTTTTTTTTACCTCTTCAAAACTCCAACATTGATTTTTTGTTCCTTTTTTTACCTCTTCAAAACTCCAACTTTTTTTTTTTTTTTACCTCTTCAAAACTCCAACATTGATTTTTTGTTCCTTTTTTTACCTCTTCAAAACTCAATTTTTTTTAAATTTTTTTTTTACCTCTTCAAAACTCCAACATTGATTTTTTGTTCCTTTTTTTACCTCTTCAAAACTCCAAATATTTTTTTTTTTTTTTTTTACCTCTTCAAAACTCAATTTTTTTTTTTTTTTACCTCTTCAAAACTCCAACTTTTTTTTTTTTTTTTACCTCTTCAAAACTCCACAATTTTTTTTTTTTTTTTTTTTACCTCTTCAAAACTCCAACTTTTTTTTTTTTTACCTCTTCAAAACTCCAACTTTTTTTTTTTTTTTACCTCTTCGAAACTCCAACTTTTTTTTTTTTTTACCTCTTCAAAACTCCAACTTTTTTTTTTTTTACCTCTTCAAAACTCAATTTTTTTTTTATTTTTTTTTACCTCTTCAAAACTCCAACATTGATTTTTTGTTCCTTTTTTTACCTCTTCAAAACTCCAAATTTTATTTTATTTTTTTTTACCTCTTCAAAACTCCAAATTTTTTTTTTTTTTTTTACCTCTTCAAAACTCCAACTTTTTTTTTTTTTACCTCTTCAAAACTCCAAATTTTTTTATTTTTTTTTTAACCTCTTCAAAACTCCAACTTTTTTTTTTTTTTTTACCTCTTCAAAACTCTACAATTTTTTTTTTTTTTTTTTTTTTACCTCTTCAAAACTCCAACTTTTTTTTTTATTTTACCTCTTCAAAACTCCAACATTTTTTTTTTTTTTACCTCTTCAAAACTCCAACATTGATTTTTTGTTCCTTTTTTTACCTCTTCAAAACTCCAACTTTTTTTTTTTTTTTACCTCTTCAAAACTCAATTTTTTTTTTTTTTTTTTTTTACCTCTTCAAAACTCCAACATTGATTTTTTGTTCCTTTTTTTACCTCTTCAAAACTCCTAAATTTTTTTTTTTTTTTTACCTCTTCAAAACTCCAACTTTTTTTTTTTTTTTACCTCTTCAAAACTCCACATTTTTTTTATTTATTTTTTTTACCTCTTCAATACTCCAAAATTTTTTTTTTTTTACCTCTTCAAAACTCCACAATTTTTTTTATATATTTTTTTTACCTCTTCAAAACTCCAACTTTTTTTTTTTTTTTTTTTTACCTCTTCAAAACTCCACAATTTTTTTTATTTATTTTTTTTACCTCTTCAATACTCCAAATTTTATTTTTTTTTACCTCTTCAAAACTCCACAATTTTTTTTATATATTTTTTTTACCTCTTCAAAACTCCAACTTTTTTTTTTTTTTTTTTTTACCTCTTCAAAACTCCACAATTTTTTTTATTTATTTTTTTTACCTCTTCAATACTCCAAATTTTTTTTTTTTTACCTCTTCAAAACTCCACAATTTTTTTTTTTTTTTTTTTACCTCTTCAAAACTCCAACATTTTTTTTTTTTTTTACCTCTTCAAAACTCCAACATTGATTTTTTGTTCCTTTTTTTACCTCTTCAAAACTCCAACTTTTTTTTTTTTTTTACCTCTTCAAAACTCCAACATTGATTTTTTGTTCCTTTTTTTACCTCTTCAAAACTCAATTTTTTTTAATTTTTTTTTTACCTCTTCAAAACTCCAACATTGATTTTTTGTTCCTTTTTTTACCTCTTCAAAACTCCAAATATTTTTTTTTTTTTTTTTTTACCTCTTCAAAACTCTTTTTTTTTTTTTTTACCTCTTCAAAACTCCAACTTTTTTTTTTTTTACCTCTTCAAAACTCCAAATTTTTTTTTTTTTTTTTTTTACCTCTTCAAAACTACAACTTTTTTTTTTTTTACCTCTTCAAAACTCCAACTTTTTTTTTTTTTTTTTACCTCTTCAAAACTCCAACTTTTTTTTTTTTACCTCTTCAAAACTCCAACATTGATTTTTTGTTCCTTTTTTTACCTCTTCAAAACTCCACAATTTTTTTTTATTTTTTTTTTACCTCTTCAAAACTCCAACTTTTTATTTTTTTTTACCTCTTCAAAACTCTAAAATTTTTTTTTTTTTTTTTTTTACCTCTTCAAAACTCCAACATTTTTTATTTTTTTTTACCTCTTCAAAACTCTACAATTTTTTTTTTTTTTTTTTTACCTCTTCAAAACTCCAACATTTTTTTTTTTTTTACCTCTTCAAAACTCCAACATTGATTTTTTGTTCCTTTTTTTACCTCTTCAAAACTCCAACTTTTTTTTTTTTTTTACCTCTTCAAAACTCAATTTTTTTTTTTTTTTTTTTTTACCTCTTCAAAACTCCAACTTTTTTTTTTTTTTTTTTTTACCTCTTCAAAACTCCACAATTTTTTTTATTTATTTTTTTTACCTCTTCAATACTCCAAATTTTATTTTTTTTTACCTCTTCAAAACTCCACAATTTTTTTTATATATTTTTTTTACCTCTTCAAAACTCCAACTTTTTTTTTTTTTTTTTTTTACCTCTTCAAAACTCCACAATTTTTTTTATTTATTTTTTTTACCTCTTCAATACTCCAAATTTTTTTTTTTTTACCTCTTCAAAACTCCACAATTTTTTTTTTTTTTTTTTTACCTCTTCAAAACTCCAACATTTTTTTTTTTTTTTACCTCTTCAAAACTCCAACATTGATTTTTTGTTCCTTTTTTTACCTCTTCAAAACTCCAACTTTTTTTTTTTTTTTACCTCTTCAAAACTCCAACATTGATTTTTTGTTCCTTTTTTTACCTCTTCAAAACTCAATTTTTTTTAATTTTTTTTTTACCTCTTCAAAACTCCAACATTGATTTTTTGTTCCTTTTTTTACCTCTTCAAAACTCCAAATATTTTTTTTTTTTTTTTTTTACCTCTTCAAAACTCTTTTTTTTTTTTTTTACCTCTTCAAAACTCCAAATTTTTTTTTTTTTTTTTTTTACCTCTTCAAAACTACAACTTTTTTTTTTTTTACCTCTTCAAAACTCCAACTTTTTTTTTTTTTTTTTTACCTCTTCAAAACTCCAACTTTTTTTTTTTTACCTCTTCAAAACTCCAACATTGATTTTTTGTTCCTTTTTTTACCTCTTCAAAACTCCACAATTTTTTTTTTTTTTTTTTTTACCTCTTCAAAACTCCAACTTTTTATTTTTTTTTACCTCTTCAAAACTCTAAAATTTTTTTTTTTTTTTTTTTTACCTCTTCAAAACTCCAACATTTTTTATTTTTTTTTACCTCTTCAAAACTCTACAATTTTTTTTTTTTTTTTTTTACCTCTTCAAAACTCCAACATTTTTTTTTTTTTTACCTCTTCAAAACTCCAACATTGATTTTTTGTTCCTTTTTTTACCTCTTCAAAACTCCAACTTTTTTTTTTTTTTTACCTCTTCAAAACTCAATTTTTTTTTTTTTTTTTTTTTACCTCTTCAAAACTCCAACATTGATTTTTTGTTCCTTTTTTTACCTCTTCAAAACTCCTAAATTTTTTTTTTTTTTTTACCTCTTCAAAACTCCAACTTTTTTTTTTTTTTTACCTCTTCAAAACTCCACATTTTTTTTATTTATTTTTTTTACCTCTTCAATACTCCAAAATTTTTTTTTTTTTACCTCTTCAAAACTCCACAATTTTTTTTATATATTTTTTTTACCTCTTCAAAACTCCAACTTTTTTTTTTTTTTTTTTTTACCTCTTCAAAACTCCACAATTTTTTTTATTTATTTTTTTTACCTCTTCAATACTCCAAATTTTATTTTTTTTTACCTCTTCAAAACTCCACAATTTTTTTTATATATTTTTTTTACCTCTTCAAAACTCCAACTTTTTTTTTTTTTTTTTTTTACCTCTTCAAAACTCCACAATTTTTTTTATTTATTTTTTTTACCTCTTCAATACTCCAAATTTTTTTTTTTTTACCTCTTCAAAACTCCACAATTTTTTTTTTTTTTTTTTTACCTCTTCAAAACTCCAACATTTTTTTTTTTTTTTACCTCTTCAAAACTCCAACATTGATTTTTTGTTCCTTTTTTTACCTCTTCAAAACTGATTTTTTTTAAATTTTTTTTTTATCTCTTCAAAACTCCAACATTGATTTTTGTTCCTTTTTTTACCTCTTCAAAACTCCAAATTTTTTTTTTTTTTTTTTTTTTACCTCTTCAAAACTCAATTTTTTTTTTTTTTTTTTTTTACCTCTTCAAAACTCCAACATTTTTTTTTTTTTTACCTCTTCAAAACTCCAACATTTTTTTTTTTTTTTACCTCTTCAAAACTCCAACATTGATTTTTTGTTCCTTTTTTTACCTCTTCAAAACTCCACATTTTTTTTTATTTTTTTTTTTTACCTCTTCAAAACTCCAACTTTTTATTTTTTTTTACCTCTTCAAAACTCTACAATTTTTTTTTTTTTTTTTTTACCTCTTCAAAACTCCATTTTTTTTTTTTTACCTCTTCAAAACTCCAACATTGATTTTTTGTTCCTTTTTTTACCTCTTCAAAACTCCAACTTTTTTTTTTTTTTTACCTCTTCAAAACTCCAACATTGATTTTTTGTTCCTTTTTTTACCTCTTCAAAACTCCACAATTTTTTTTTATTTTTTTTTTACCTCTTCAAAACTCCAACTTTTTATTTTTTTTTACCTCTTCAAAACTCTAAAATTTTTTTTTTTTTTTTTTTTACCTCTTCAAAACTCCAACATTTTTATTTTTTTTTACCTCTTCAAAACTCTACAATTTTTTTTTTTTTTTTTTTACCTCTTCAAAACTCCAACATTTTTTTTTTTTTTACCTCTTCAAAACTCCAACATTGATTTTTTGTTCCTTTTTTTACCTCTTCAAAACTCCAACTTTTTTTTTTTTTTTACCTCTTCAAAACTCAATTTTTTTTTTTTTTTTTTTTACCTCTTCAAAACTCCAACATTGATTTTTTGTTCCTTTTTTTACCTCTTCAAAACTCCAACTTTTTTTTTTTTTTACCTCTTCAAAACTCCACATTTTTTTTTTTTTTTTTTTACCTCTTCACAACTCCACAATTTTTTTTATATATTTTTTTTACCTCTTCAAAACTCCAACTTTTTTTTTTTTTTTTTTTTACCTCTTCAAAACTACAACTTTTTTTTTTTTTACCTCTTCAAAACTCCAACTTTTTTTTTTTTTTTTTTACCTCTTCAAAACTCCAACTTTTTTTTTTTTACCTCTTCAAAACTCCAACATTGATTTTTTGTTCCTTTTTTTACCTCTTCAAAACTCCACAATTTTTTTTTTTTTTTTTTTACCTCTTCAAAACTCCAACTTTTTATTTTTTTTTACCTCTTCAAAACTCTAAAATTTTTTTTTTTTTTTTTTTTACCTCTTCAAAACTCCAACATTTTTTATTTTTTTTTACCTCTTCAAAACTCTACAATTTTTTTTTTTTTTTTTTTACCTCTTCAAAACTCCAACATTTTTTTTTTTTTTACCTCTTCAAAACTCCAACATTGATTTTTTGTTCCTTTTTTTACCTCTTCAAAACTCCAACTTTTTTTTTTTTTTTACCTCTTCAAAACTCAATTTTTTTTTTTTTTTTTTTTACCTCTTCAAAACTCCAACATTGATTTTTTGTTCCTTTTTTTACCTCTTCAAAACTCCTAAATTTTTTTTTTTTTTTTACCTCTTCAAAACTCCAACTTTTTTTTTTTTTTTACCTCTTCAAAACTCCACATTTTTTTTATTTATTTTTTTTACCTCTTCAATACTCCAAAATTTTTTTTTTTTTACCTCTTCAAAACTCCACAATTTTTTTTATATATTTTTTTTACCTCTTCAAAACTCCAACTTTTTTTTTTTTTTTTTTTTACCTCTTCAAAACTCCACAATTTTTTTTATTTATTTTTTTTACCTCTTCAATACTCCAAATTTTATTTTTTTTTACCTCTTCAAAACTCCACAATTTTTTTTATATATTTTTTTTACCTCTTCAAAACTCCAACTTTTTTTTTTTTTTTTTTTTACCTCTTCAAAACTCCACAATTTTTTTTATTTATTTTTTTTACCTCTTCAATACTCCAAATTTTTTTTTTTTTACCTCTTCAAAACTCCACAATTTTTTTTTTTTTTTTTTTACCTCTTCAAAACTCCAACATTTTTTTTTTTTTTTACCTCTTCAAAACTCCAACATTGATTTTTTGTTCCTTTTTTTACCTCTTCAAAACTGATTTTTTTTTAATTTTTTTTTTATCTCTTCAAAACTCCAACATTGATTTTTGTTCCTTTTTTTACCTCTTCAAAACTCCAAATTTTTTTTTTTTTTTTTTTTTTACCTCTTCAAAACTCAATTTTTTTTTTTTTTTTTTTTTACCTCTTCAAAACTCCAACATTTTTTTTTTTTTTACCTCTTCAAATCTCTACAATTTTTTTTTTTTTTTTTTTTTTACCTCTTCAAAACTCCAACATTTTTTTTTTTTTTTACCTCTTCAAAACTCCAACATTGATTTTTTGTTCCTTTTTTTACCTCTTCAAAACTCCACATTTTTTTTTATTTTTTTTTTTTACCTCTTCAAAACTCCAACTTTTTATTTTTTTTTACCTCTTCAAAACTCTACAATTTTTTTTTTTTTTTTTTTACCTCTTCAAAACTCCATTTTTTTTTTTTTACCTCTTCAAAACTCCAACATTGATTTTTTGTTCCTTTTTTTACCTCTTCAAAACTCCAACTTTTTTTTTTTTTTTACCTCTTCAAAACTCCAACATTGATTTTTTGTTCCTTTTTTTACCTCTTCAAAACTCCACAATTTTTTTTTATTTTTTTTTTACCTCTTCAAAACTCCAACTTTTTATTTTTTTTTACCTCTTCAAAACTCTAAAATTTTTTTTTTTTTTTTTTTACCTCTTCAAAACTCCAACATTTTTATTTTTTTTTACCTCTTCAAAACTCTACAATTTTTTTTTTTTTTTTTTTACCTCTTCAAAACTCCAACATTTTTTTTTTTTTTACCTCTTCAAAACTCCAACATTGATTTTTTGTTCCTTTTTTTACCTCTTCAAAACTCCAACTTTTTTTTTTTTTTTACCTCTTCAAAACTCAATTTTTTTTTTTTTTTTTTTTTACCTCTTCAAAACTCCAACATTGATTTTTTGTTCCTTTTTTTACCTCTTCAAAACTCCAACTTTTTTTTTTTTTTTACCTCTTCAAAACTCCACATTTTTTTTTTTTTTTTTTTTACCTCTTCACAACTCCACAATTTTTTTTATATATTTTTTTTACCTCTTCAAAACTCCAACTTTTTTTTTTTTTTTTTTTACCTCTTCAAAACTCCACAATTTTTTTTATTTATTTTTTTTACCTCTTCAATACTCCAAATTTTATTTTTTTTTACCTCTTCAAAACTCCACAATTTTTTTTATATATTTTTTTTACCTCTTCAAAACTCCAACTTTTTTTTTTTTTTTTTTTTACCTCTTCAAAACTCCACAATTTTTTTTATTTATTTTTTTTACCTCTTCAATACTCCAAATTTTTTTTTTTTTACCTCTTCAAAACTCCACAATTTTTTTTTTTTTTTTTTTTACCTCTTCAAAACTCCAACATTTTTTTTTTTTTTTACCTCTTCAAAACTCCAACATTGATTTTTTGTTCCTTTTTTTACCTCTTCAAAACTGTTTTTTTTTTAATTTTTTTTTTATCTCTTCAAAACTCCAACATTGATTTTTTGTTCCTTTTTTTACCTCTTCAAAACTCCAAATTTTTTTTTTTTTTTTTTTTACCTCTTCAAAACTCAATTTTTTTTTTTTTTTTTTTTACCTCTTCAAAACTCCAACATTTTTTTTTTTTTTACCTCTTCAAATCTCTACAATTTTTTTTTTTTTTTTTTTTTTACCTCTTCAAAACTCCAACATTTTTTTTTTTTTTTACCTCTTCAAAACTCCAACATTGATTTTTTGTTCCTTTTTTTACCTCTTCAAAACTCCACATTTTTTTTTTTTTTTTTTTTTACCTCTTCAAAACTCCAACTTTTTATTTTTTTTTACCTCTTCAAAACTCTACAATTTTTTTTTTTTTTTTTTTACCTCTTCAAAACTCCATTTTTTTTTTTTTACCTCTTCAAAACTCCAACATTGATTTTTTGTTCCTTTTTTTACCTCTTCAAAACTCCAAATTTTATTTTATTTTTTTTTACCTCTTCAAAACTCCAAATTTTTTTTTTTTTTTTTTACCTCTTCAAAACTCCAACTTTTTTTTTTTTTACCTCTTCAAAACTCCAAATTTTTTTATTTTTTTTTTAACCTCTTCAAAACTCCAACTTTTTTTTTTTTTTTTACCTCTTCAAAACTCTACAATTTTTTTTTTTTTTTTTTTTTTACCTCTTCAAAACTCCAACTTTTTTTTTTATTTTACCTCTTCAAAACTCCAACTTTTTTTTTTTTTTACCTCTTCAAAACTCCAACATTGATTTTTTGTTCCTTTTTTTACCTCTTCAAAACTCCAACTTTTTTTTTTTTTACCTCTTCAAAACTCAATTTTTTTTTTTTTTTTTTTTACCTCTTCAAAACTCCAACATTGATTTTTTGTTCCTTTTTTTACCTCTTCAAAACTCAATTTTTTTTTATTTTTTTTTTTATCTCTTCAAAACTCCAACATTGATTTTTTGTTCCTTTTTTTACCTCTTCAAAACTCCAAATTTTTTTTTTTTTTTTTTTTACCTCTTCAAAACTCAATTTTTTTTTTTTTTTTTTTTTACCTCTTCAAAACTCCAACATTTTTTTTTTTTACCTCTTCAAATCTCTACAATTTTTTTTTTTTTTTTTTTTACCTCTTCAAAACTCCAACATTTTTTTTTTTTTTACCTCTTCAAAACTCCAACATTGATTTTTTGTTCCTTTTTTTACCTCTTCAAAACTCCACATTTTTTTTTTTTTTTTTTTTTTTACCTCTTCAAAACTCCAACTTTTTTATTTTTTTTTACCTCTTCAAAACTCTACAATTTTATTTATTTATTTTTTTACCTCTTCAAAACTCCAACATTGATTTTTTGTTCCTTTTTTTACCTCTTCAAAACTCCAACTTTTTTTTTTTTTTTACCTCTTCAAAACTCCAACATTGATTTTTTGTTCCTTTTTTTACCTCTTCAAAACTCAATTTTTTTTAATTTTTTTTTTACCTCTTCAAAACTCCAACATTGATTTTTTGTTCCTTTTTTTACCTCTTCAAAACTCCAAATATTTTTTTTTTTTTTTTTTTACCTCTTCAAAACTCTTTTTTTTTTTTTTTTTTTTACCTCTTCAAAACTACAACTTTTTTTTTTTTACCTCTTCAAAACTCCAACTTTTTTTTTTTTTTTTTTACCTCTTCAAAACTCCAACTTTTTTTTTTTTACCTCTTCAAAACTCCAACATTGATTTTTTGTTCCTTTTTTTACCTCTTCAAAACTCCACAATTTTTTTTTATTTTTTTTTTACCTCTTCAAAACTCCAACTTTTTATTTTTTTTTACCTCTTCAAAACTCTAAAATTTTTTTTTTTTTTTTTTTTACCTCTTCAAAACTCCAACATTTTTATTTTTTTTTACCTCTTCAAAACTCTACAATTTTTTTTTTTTTTTTTTTACCTCTTCAAAACTCCAACATTTTTTTTTTTTTTACCTCTTCAAAACTCCAACATTGATTTTTTGTTCCTTTTTTTACCTCTTCAAAACTCCAACTTTTTTTTTTTTTTTACCTCTTCAAAACTCAATTTTTTTTTTTTTTTTTTTTACCTCTTCAAAACTCCAACATTGATTTTTTGTTCCTTTTTTTACCTCTTCAAAACTCCTAAATTTTTTTTTTTTTTTTACCTCTTCAAAACTCCAACTTTTTTTTTTTTTTTACCTCTTCAAAACTCCACATTTTTTTTATTTATTTTTTTTACCTCTTCAATACTCCAAAATTTTTTTTTTTTTACCTCTTCAAAACTCCACAATTTTTTTTATATATTTTTTTTACCTCTTCAAAACTCCAACTTTTTTTTTTTTTTTTTTTACCTCTTCAAAACTCCACAATTTTTTTTATTTATTTTTTTTACCTCTTCAATACTCCAAATTTTATTTTTTTTTACCTCTTCAAAACTCCACAATTTTTTTTATATATTTTTTTTACCTCTTCAAAACTCCAACTTTTTTTTTTTTTTTTTTTACCTCTTCAAAACTCCACAATTTTTTTTATTTATTTTTTTTACCTCTTCAATACTCCAAATTTTTTTTTTTTTACCTCTTCAAAACTCCACAATTTTTTTTTTTTTTTTTTTACCTCTTCAAAACTCCAACATTTTTTTTTTTTTTTACCTCTTCAAAACTCCAACATTGATTTTTTGTTCCTTTTTTTACCTCTTCAAAACTCCAACTTTTTTTTTTTTTTTACCTCTTCAAAACTCCAACATTGATTTTTTGTTCCTTTTTTTACCTCTTCAAAACTCAATTTTTTTTAATTTTTTTTTTACCTCTTCAAAACTCCAACATTGATTTTTTGTTCCTTTTTTTACCTCTTCAAAACTCCAAATATTTTTTTTTTTTTTTTTTTACCTCTTCAAAACTCTTTTTTTTTTTTTTTTACCTCTTCAAAACTCCAACTTTTTTTTTTTTTACCTCTTCAAAACTCCAAATTTTTTTTTTTTTTTTTTTTACCTCTTCAAAACTACAACTTTTTTTTTTTTTACCTCTTCAAAACTCCAACTTTTTTTTTTTTTTTTTTACCTCTTCAAAACTCCAACTTTTTTTTTTTTACCTCTTCAAAACTCCAACATTGATTTTTTGTTCCTTTTTTTACCTCTTCAAAACTCCACAATTTTTTTTTATTTTTTTTTTACCTCTTCAAAACTCCAACTTTTTATTTTTTTTTACCTCTTCAAAACTCTAAAATTTTTTTTTTTTTTTTTTTTACCTCTTCAAAACTCCAACATTTTTTATTTTTTTTTACCTCTTCAAAACTCTACAATTTTTTTTTTTTTTTTTTTACCTCTTCAAAACTCCAACATTTTTTTTTTTTTTACCTCTTCAAAACTCCAACATTGATTTTTTGTTCCTTTTTTTACCTCTTCAAAACTCCAACTTTTTTTTTTTTTTTACCTCTTCAAAACTCAATTTTTTTTTTTTTTTTTTTTTACCTCTTCAAAACTCCAACATTGATTTTTTGTTCCTTTTTTTACCTCTTCAAAACTCCTAAATTTTTTTTTTTTTTTTACCTCTTCAAAACTCCAACTTTTTTTTTTTTTTTACCTCTTCAAAACTCCACATTTTTTTTATTTATTTTTTTTACCTCTTCAATACTCCAAAATTTTTTTTTTTTTACCTCTTCAAAACTCCACAATTTTTTTTATATATTTTTTTTACCTCTTCAAAACTCCAACTTTTTTTTTTTTTTTTTTTTACCTCTTCAAAACTCCACAATTTTTTTTATTTATTTTTTTTACCTCTTCAATACTCCAAATTTTATTTTTTTTTACCTCTTCAAAACTCCACAATTTTTTTTATATATTTTTTTTACCTCTTCAAAACTCCAACTTTTTTTTTTTTTTTTTTTTACCTCTTCAAAACTCCACAATTTTTTTTATTTATTTTTTTTACCTCTTCAATACTCCAAATTTTATTTTTTTTACCTCTTCAAAACTCCACAATTTTTTTTTTTTTTTTTTACCTCTTCAAAACTCCAACATTTTTTTTTTTTTTTACCTCTTCAAAACTCCAACATTGATTTTTTGTTCCTTTTTTTACCTCTTCAAAACTGATTTTTTTTTAATTTTTTTTTTATCTCTTCAAAACTCCAACATTGATTTTTGTTCCTTTTTTTACCTCTTCAAAACTCCAAATTTTTTTTTTTTTTTTTTTTTTACCTCTTCAAAACTCAATTTTTTTTTTTTTTTTTTTTTACCTCTTCAAAACTCCAACATTTTTTTTTTTTTTACCTCTTCAAATCTCTACAATTTTTTTTTTTTTTTTTTTTTTACCTCTTCAAAACTCCAACATTTTTTTTTTTTTTTACCTCTTCAAAACTCCAACATTGATTTTTTGTTCCTTTTTTTACCTCTTCAAAACTCCACATTTTTTTTTATTTTTTTTTTTTACCTCTTCAAAACTCCAACTTTTTATTTTTTTTTACCTCTTCAAAACTCTACAATTTTTTTTTTTTTTTTTTTACCTCTTCAAAACTCCATTTTTTTTTTTTTACCTCTTCAAAACTCCAACATTGATTTTTTGTTCCTTTTTTTACCTCTTCAAAACTCCAACTTTTTTTTTTTTTTTACCTCTTCAAAACTCCAACATTGATTTTTTGTTCCTTTTTTTACCTCTTCAAAACTCCACAATTTTTTTTTATTTTTTTTTTACCTCTTCAAAACTCCAACTTTTTATTTTTTTTTACCTCTTCAAAACTCTAAAATTTTTTTTTTTTTTTTTTTACCTCTTCAAAACTCCAACATTTTTATTTTTTTTTACCTCTTCAAAACTCTACAATTTTTTTTTTTTTTTTTTTACCTCTTCAAAACTCCAACATTTTTTTTTTTTTTACCTCTTCAAAACTCCAACATTGATTTTTTGTTCCTTTTTTTACCTCTTCAAAACTCCAACTTTTTTTTTTTTTTTACCTCTTCAAAACTCAATTTTTTTTTTTTTTTTTTTTTACCTCTTCAAAACTCCAACATTGATTTTTTGTTCCTTTTTTTACCTCTTCAAAACTCCAACTTTTTTTTTTTTTTTACCTCTTCAAAACTCCACATTTTTTTTTTTTTTTTTTTTACCTCTTCACAACTCCACAATTTTTTTTATATATTTTTTTTACCTCTTCAAAACTCCAACTTTTTTTTTTTTTTTTTTTACCTCTTCAAAACTCCACAATTTTTTTTATTTATTTTTTTTACCTCTTCAATACTCCAAATTTTATTTTTTTTTACCTCTTCAAAACTCCACAATTTTTTTTATATATTTTTTTTACCTCTTCAAAACTCCAACTTTTTTTTTTTTTTTTTTTTACCTCTTCAAAACTCCACAATTTTTTTTATTTATTTTTTTTACCTCTTCAATACTCCAAATTTTTTTTTTTTTACCTCTTCAAAACTCCACAATTTTTTTTTTTTTTTTTTACCTCTTCAAAACTCCAACATTTTTTTTTTTTTTTACCTCTTCAAAACTCCAACATTGATTTTTTGTTCCTTTTTTTACCTCTTCAAAACTGTTTTTTTTTTAATTTTTTTTTTATCTCTTCAAAACTCCAACATTGATTTTTTGTTCCTTTTTTTACCTCTTCAAAACTCCAAATTTTTTTTTTTTTTTTTTTTTACCTCTTCAAAACTCAATTTTTTTTTTTTTTTTTTTTACCTCTTCAAAACTCCAACATTTTTTTTTTTTTACCTCTTCAAATCTCTACAATTTTTTTTTTTTTTTTTTTTTTACCTCTTCAAAACTCCAACATTTTTTTTTTTTTTTACCTCTTCAAAACTCCAACATTGATTTTTTGTTCCTTTTTTTACCTCTTCAAAACTCCACATTTTTTTTTTTTTTTTTTTTTTACCTCTTCAAAACTCCAACTTTTTATTTTTTTTTACCTCTTCAAAACTCTACAATTTTTTTTTTTTTTTTTTTACCTCTTCAAAACTCCATTTTTTTTTTTTTACCTCTTCAAAACTCCAACATTGATTTTTTGTTCCTTTTTTTACCTCTTCAAAACTCCAACTTTTTTTTTTTTTTTACCTCTTCAAAACTCCAACATTGATTTTTTGTTCCTTTTTTTACCTCTTCAAAACTCAATTTTTTTTAAAATTTTTTTTTACCTCTTCAAAACTCCAACATTGATTTTTTGTTCCTTTTTTTACCTCTTCAAAACTCCAAATATTTTTTTTTTTTTTTTTTACCTCTTCAAAACTCAATTTTTTTTTTTTTTTACCTCTTCAAAACTCCAACTTTTTTTTTTTTTTTTACCTCTTCAAAACTCCACAATTTTTTTTTTTTTTTTTTTACCTCTTCAAAACTCCAACTTTTTTTTTTTTTACCTCTTCAAAACTCCAACTTTTTTTTTTTTTACCTCTTCAAAACTCAATTTTTTTTTTATTTTTTTTTACCTCTTCAAAACTCCAACATTGATTTTTTGTTCCTTTTTTTACCTCTTCAAAACTCCAAATTTTATTTTATTTTTTTTTACCTCTTCAAAACTCCAAATTTTTTTTTTTTTTTTTTTACCTCTTCAAAACTCCAACTTTTTTTTTTTTTACCTCTTCAAAACTCCAAATTTTTTTATTTTTTTTTTAACCTCTTCAAAACTCCAACTTTTTTTTTTTTTTTTACCTCTTCAAAACTCTACAATTTTTTTTTTTTTTTTTTTTTTACCTCTTCAAAACTCCAACTTTTTTTTTTATTTTACCTCTTCAAAACTCCAACTTTTTTTTTTTTTTACCTCTTCAAAACTCCAACATTGATTTTTTGTTCCTTTTTTTACCTCTTCAAAACTCCAACTTTTTTTTTTTTTACCTCTTCAAAACTCAATTTTTTTTTTTTTTTTTTTACCTCTTCAAAACTCCAACATTGATTTTTTGTTCCTTTTTTTACCTCTTCAAAACTCCAACTTTTTTTTTTTTTTACCTCTTCAAAACTCCAACTTTTTTTTTATTTTACCTCTTCAAAACTCCAACTTTTTTTTT